>NW_027617655.1:0-104630 GCF_964187855.1 Myxine glutinosa | reverse complement strand
CTTGTGATATTGTAGAAAAACCACTTTTTGCACTTGTGTTAGTGTTGAAAAACCACTTTTCGCACTTGTGTTGGTGCAGGAAACCACTTTTGCACTTGTATTAGTGTGGAAAAACCACTTTTGGCACTTGTGTTAGTGTGGAAAAACCACTTTTGGCACTTGTGATATTGTAGAAAAACCACTTTTCGCACTTGTGTTAGTGTTGAAAAACCACTTTTCGCACTTGTGTTGGAGCAGGACACCACTTTTGCACTTGTATTAGTGTGGAAAAACCACTTTTTGCACTTGTGTTAGTGTTGAAAAACCTCTTTTCGCACTTGTGTTGGAGCAGGACACCACTTTCGCACTCGTGCTAGTGTTGCAAAACCACTTTCTGAACTCGTGCTGGTGTTGAAAACCACTTTTCGCACTTGGGTTAGTATTGCAAAACCACTTTTCGGACTCGTGCTGTCAATGAATAACCACTTGACTCACTTGTGCCAGGGTTGAAAAGCACTTTTTGCACTTGTGTTAGTGTTGAAAACCATTTTTCGCACTTGTGCTGGCATTGAAAACCACTTTACACACTCGTGCAAGTGTTGAAAACCACGTTTCACACATGTGTTATTGTTGAATAAGCACATCTCGCACTTGTGTTAGTGTTGCAAAACCACTTTTTGAACTTGTGTTAGTGTTGAATAACCACTTGTTACACTTGCTTTGGTGTTGCAAAACCACTTTTCGCACTTGTGTCAGTGTTGAATCACCACTTGTCTCACTTGTGCCAGGGTTGAATAACCACTTTATACACTCATGCTCCTGTTGAAAACCACTTTTCGCACTGGGGTTAGCATTGCAAAACCACTTTTCGCACTTGTGTTGGTGCAGGAAACCACTTTTGCATTTGTATTAGTGTGGAAAAAACACTTTTTGCACTTGCGATAGTGTTGAAAAACCACTTTTCACACTTGTGTTAGTGTTGAAAAATCACTTTTCGCACTTGTATTAGTGTTGAAAAACAACTTTTCGCACTTGTGTTGGTGCAGGAAACCACTTTTGCACTTGTATTAGTGTGGAAAAACCACTTTTCGCACTTGTGTTAGTGTTGAAAAACCACTTTTCGCACTTGTGTTAGTGTTGAAAAACCACTTTCCGCACTTGTGTTGGTGCAGGAAACCACTTTTGCACTTGTATTAGTGTGGAAAAAACACTTTTTGCACTTGTGATAGTGTTGAAAAACCACTTTTCGCACTTGTGTTGGTGCAGGAAACCACTTTTGCACTTGTGATATTGTAGAAAAACCACTTTTTGCACTTGTGTTAGTGTTGAAAAACCACTTTTCGCACTTGTGTTGGTGCAGGAAACCACTTTTGCACTTGTATTAGTGTGGAAAAACCACTTTTGGCACTTGTGTTAGTGTGGAAAAACCACTTTTGGCACTTGTGATATTGTAGAAAAACCACTTTTCGCACTTGTGTTTGTGTTGAAAAACCACTTTTCGCACTTGTGTTGGTGCAGGAAACCACCTTTGCACTTGTATTAGTGTGGAAAAACCACTTTTCGCACTTGTGTTAGTGTTGAAAAACCACTTTTCGCACTTGTGTTAGTGTTGAAAAACCGCTTTTAGCACTTGTGTTAGTGTTGAAAAACCACTTTTCGCACTTGTGTTGGTGCAGGAAACCACTTTTGCACTTGTATTAGTGTGGAAAAAACACTTTTTGCACTTGTGATAGTGTTCAAAAACCACTTTTCGCACTTGTGATAGTGTTGAAAAACCACTTTTCGCACTTATGATAGTGTTGAAAAACCACTTTTCGCACTTGTGTTAGTGTTGAAAAACCACTTTTCGCACTTGTGTTAGTGTTGAAAAACCACTTTTCGCACTTGTGTTGGTGCAGGAAACCTCTTTTGCACTTGTGATATTGTAGAAAAACCACTTTTCGCACTTATGATAGTGTTGAAAAACCACTTTTCGCACTTGTGTTAGTGTTGAAAAACCACTTTTCGCACTTGTGTTAGTGTTGAAAAACCACTTTTCGCACTTGTGTTGGTGCAGGAAACCTCTTTTGCACTTGTGATATTGTAGAAAAACCACTTTTCGCACTTGTGTTAGTGTTGAAAAACCACTTTTCGCACTTGTGTTGGTGCAGGAAACCACTTTTGCACTTGTATTAGTGTGGAAAAAACACTTTTTGCACTTGTGATAGTGTTGAAAAACCACTTTTCGCACTTGTGTTAGTGTTGAAAAACCACTTTTCGCACTTGTGTTGGTGCAGGAAACCACTTTTGCACTTGTATTAGTGTGGAAAAACCACTTTTTGCACTTGTGTTAGTGTTGAAAAACCACTATTCGCACTTGTGTTAGTGTTGAAAAACCACTTTTTGCACTTGTGTTAGTGTTGAAAAATCACTTTTCGCACTTGTGTTGGTGCAGGAAACCACTTTTGCACTTGTATTAGTGTGGAAAAAAACACTTTTTGCACTTGTGATAGTGTTGAAAAACCACTTTTCGCACTTGTGTTAGTGTTGAAAAACCACCTTTCGCACTTGTGTTGGAGCAGGAAACCACTTTTGCACTTGTATTAGTGTGGAAAAACCACTTTTCGCACTTGTGTTAGTGTTGAAAAACCACTTTTCGCACTTGTGTTAGTGTTGAAAAACCACTTTTTGCACTTGTGTTAGTGTTGAAAAACCACTTTTCGCACATGTGTTGGTGCAGGAAACCACTTTTGCACTTGTATTAGTGTGGAAAAAACACTTTTTGCACTTGTGATAGTGTTGAAAAACCACTTTTCGCACTTGTGATAGTGTTGAAAAACCACTTTTCGCACTTATGATAGTGTTGAAAAACCACTTTTCGCACTTGTGTTGGTGCAGGAAACCACTTTTGCACTTGCATTAGTGTGGAAAAACAACTTTTCGCACTTGTGTTAGTGCTGAAAAAACACTTTTTGCACTTGTGTTGGTGCAGGAAACCACTTTAGCACTTGTATTAGCGTGGAAAAACCACTTTTCGTACTTGTGTTGGTGTTGAAAAACCACTTTTCGCACTGTGTTCGTGCAGGAAACCACTTTTGCACTTGTATTAGTGTTGAAAAACCACTTTTCGCACTTATGTTAGTGTTGAAAAACCACTTTTCGCACTTGTGTTGGAGCAGGACACCACTTTTGCACTTGTATTAGTGTGGAAAAACCACTTTTTGCACTTGTGTTAGTGTTGAAAAACCTCTTTTCGCACCTGTGTTGGAGCAGGACACCACTTTCGCACTCGTGCTAGTGTTGCAAAACCACTTTCTGAACTCGTGCTGGTGTTGAAAACCACTTTTCGCACTTGGGTTAGTATTGCAAAACCACTTTTCGGACTCGTGCTGTCAATGAATAACCACTTGACTCACTTGTGCCAGGGTTGAAAAGCACTTTTTGCACTTGTGTTAGTGTTGAAAACCATTTTTCGCACTTGTGCTGGCATTGAAAACCACTTTACACACTCGTGCAAGTGATGAAAACCACGTTTCACACATGTGTTATTGTTGAATAAGCACATCTCGCACTTGTGTTAGTGTTGCAAAACCACTTTTTGAACTTGTGTTAGTGTTGAATAACCACTTGTTACACTTGCTTTGGTGTTGCAAAACCACTTTTCGCACTTGTGTCAGTGTTGAATCATCACTTGTCTCACTTGTGCCAGGGTTGAATAACCACTTTATACACTCATGCTCCTGTTGAAAACCACTTTTCGCACTGGGGTTAGCATTGCAAAACCACTTTTCGCACTTGTGTTGGTGCAGGAAACCACTTTTGCACTTGTATTAGTGTGGAAAAAACACTTTTTGCACTTGCGATAGTGTTGAAAAACCACTTTTCACACTTGTGTTAGTGTTGAAAAATCACTTTTCGCACTTGTATTAGTGTTGAAAAACAACTTTTCGCACTTGTGTTGGTGCAGGAAACCACTTTTGCACTTGTATTAGTGTGGAAAAACCACTTTTCGCACTTGTGTTAGTGTTGAAAAACCACTTTTCGCACTTGTGTTAGTGTTGAAAAACCACTTTCCGCACTTGTGTTGGTGCAGGAAACCACTTTTGCACTTGTATTAGTGTGGAAAAAACACTTTTTGCACTTGTGATAGTGTTGAAAAACCACTTTTCGCACTTGTGTTGGTGCAGGAAACCACTTTTGCACTTGTGATATTGTAGAAAAACCACTTTTTGCACTTGTGTTAGTGTTGAAAAACCACTTTTCGCACTTGTGTTGGTGCAGGAAACCACTTTTGCACTTGTATTAGTGTGGAAAAACCACTTTTGGCACTTGTGTTAGTGTGGAAAAACCACTTTTGGCACTTGTGATATTGTAGAAAAACCACTTTTCGCACTTGTGTTAGTGTTGAAAAACCACTTTTCGCACTTGTGTTGGAGCAGGACACCACTTTTGCACTTGTATTAGTGTGGAAAAACCACTTTTTGCACTTGTGTTAGTGTTGAAAAACCTCTTTTCGCACTTGTGTTGGAGCAGGACACCACTTTCGCACTCGTGCTAGTGTTGCAAAACCACTTTCTGAACTCGTGCTGGTGTTGAAAACCACTTTTCGCACTTGGGTTAGTATTGCAAAACCACTTTTCGGACTCGTGCTGTCAATGAATAACCACTTGACTCACTTGTGCCAGGGTTGAAAAGCACTTTTTGCACTTGTGTTAGTGTTGAAAACCATTTTTCGCACTTGTGCTGGCATTGAAAACCACTTTACACACTCGTGCAAGTGTTGAAAACCACGTTTCACACATGTGTTATTGTTGAATAAGCACATCTCGCACTTGTGTTAGTGTTGCAAAACCACTTTTTGAACTTGTGTTAGTGTTGAATAACCACTTGTTACACTTGCTTTGGTGTTGCAAAACCACTTTTCGCACTTGTGTCAGTGTTGAATCACCACTTGTCTCACTTGTGCCAGGGTTGAATAACCACTTTATACACTCATGCTCCTGTTGAAAACCACTTTTCGCACTGGGGTTAGCATTGCAAAACCACTTTTCGCACTTGTGTTGGTGCAGGAAACCACTTTTGCATTTGTATTAGTGTGGAAAAAACACTTTTTGCACTTGCGATAGTGTTGAAAAACCACTTTTCACACTTGTGTTAGTGTTGAAAAATCACTTTTCGCACTTGTATTAGTGTTGAAAAACAACTTTTCGCACTTGTGTTGGTGCAGGAAACCACTTTTGCACTTGTATTAGTGTGGAAAAACCACTTTTCGCACTTGTGTTAGTGTTGAAAAACCACTTTTCGCACTTGTGTTAGTGTTGAAAAACCACTTTCCGCACTTGTTTTGGTGCAGGAAACCACTTTTGCACTTGTATTAGTGTGGAAAAAACACTTTTTGCACTTGTGATAGTGTTGAAAAACCACTTTTCGCACTTGTGTTGGTGCAGGAAACCACTTTTGCACTTGTGATATTGTAGAAAAACCACTTTTTGCACTTGTGTTAGTGTTGAAAAACCACTTTTCGCACTTGTGTTGGTGCAGGAAACCACTTTTGCACTTGTATTAGTGTGGAAAAACCACTTTTGGCACTTGTGTTAGTGTGGATAAACCACTTTTGGCACTTGTGATATTGTAGAAAAACCACTTTTCGCACTTGTGTTTGTGTTGAAAAACCACTTTTCGCACTTGTGTTGGTGCAGGAAACCACCTTTGCACTTGTATTAGTGTGGAAAAACCACTTTTCGCACTTGTGTTAGTGTTGAAAAACCACTTTTCGCACTTGTGTTAGTGTTGAAAAACCCCTTTTAGCACTTGTGTTAGTGTTGAAAAACCACTTTTCGCACTTGTGTTGGTGCAGGAAACCACTTTTGCACTTGTATTAGTGTGGAAAAAACACTTTTTGCACTTGTGATAGTGTTCAAAAACCACTTTTCGCACTTGTGATAGTGTTGAAAAACCACTTTTCGCACTTATGATAGTGTTGAAAAACCACTTTTCGCACTTGTGTTAGTGTTGAAAAACCACTTTTCGCACTTGTGTTAGTGTTGAAAAACCACTTTTCGCACTTGTGTTGGTGCAGGAAACCTCTTTTGCACTTGTGATATTGTAGAAAAACCACTTTTCGCACTTATGATAGTGTTGAAAAACCACTTTTCGCACTTGTGTTAGTGTTGAAAAACCACTTTTCGCACTTGTGTTAGTGTTGAAAAACCACTTTTCGCACTTGTGTTGGTGCAGGAAACCTCTTTTGCACTTGTGATATTGTAGAAAAAACACTTTTCGCACTTGTGTTAGTGTTGAAAAACCACTTTTCGCACTTGTGTTGGTGCAGGAAACCACTTTTGCACTTGTATTAGTGTGGAAAAAACACTTTTTGCACTTGTGATAGTGTTGAAAAACCACTTTTCGCACTTGTGTTAGTGTTGAAAAACCACTTTTCGCACTTGTGTTGGTGCAGGAAACCACTTTTGCACTTGTATTAGTGTGGAAAAACCACTTTTTGCACTTGTGTTAGTGTTGAAAAACCACTATTCGCACTTGTGTTAGTGTTGAAAAACCACCTTTTGCACTTGTGTTAGTGTTGAAAAATCACTTTTCGCACTTGTGTTGGTGCAGGAAACCACTTTTGCACTTGTATTAGTGTGGAAAAAACACTTTTTGCACTTGTGATAGTGTTGAAAAACCACTTTTCGCACTTGTGTTAGTGTTGAAAAACCACCTTTCGCACTTGTGTTGGAGCAGGAAACCACTTTTGCACTTGTATTAGTGTGGAAAAACCACTTTTCGCACTTGTGTTAGTGTTGAAAAACCACTTTTCGCACTTGTGTTAGTGTTGAAAAACCACTTTTTGCACTTGTGTTAGTGTTGAAAAACCACTTTTCGCACATGTGTTGGTGCAGGAAACCACTTTTGCACTTGTATTAGTGTGGAAAAAACACTTTTTGCACTTGTGATAGTGTTGAAAAACCACTTTTCGCACTTGTGATAGTGTTGAAAAACCACTTTTCGCACTTATGATAGTGTTGAAAAACCACTTTTCGCACTTGTGTTGGTGCAGGAAACCACTTTTGCACTTGCATTAGTGTGGAAAAACAACTTTTCGCACTTGTGTTAGTGCTGAAAAAACACTTTTTGCACTTTTGATAGTGTTGAAAAACCACTTTTCGCACTTGTGTTAGTGTTGAAAAACCACTTTTCGCACTTGTGTTAGTTTTGAAAAACCACTTTTCGCACATGTGTTGGTGCAGGAAACCACTTTTGCACTTGTATTAGTGTGGAAAAACCACTTTTCGCACTTGTGATAGTGTTGAAAAACCACTTTTCGCACTTGTGTTAGTGTTGAAAAACCACTTTTCGCACTTGTGTTGGTGCAGGAAACCACTTTTGCACTTGTATTAGTGTGGAAAAAACACTTTTTGCACTTGTGATAGTGTTGAAAAACCACTTTTCGCACTTGTGATAGTGTTGAAAAACCACTTTTCGCACTTATGATAGTTTTGAAAAACCACTTTTCGCACTTGTGTTGGTGCAGGAAACCACTTTTGCACTTGTATTAGTGTGGAAAAACCACTTTTCGCACTTGTGTTAGTGTTGAAAAAACACTTTTTGCACTTTTGATAGTGTTGAAAAACCACTTTTCGCACTTGTGTTAGTGTTGAAAAACCACTTTTCGCACTTCCGTTGGTGCAGGAAACCACTTTTGCACTTGTATTAGTGTGGAAAAACCACTTTTCGCACTTGTGTTAATGTTGAAAAACCACTTTTCGCACTTGTGTTAGTGTTGAAAAACCACTTTTCGCACTTGTGTTAGTGTTGAAAAACCACTTTTCGCACTTGTGTTGGTGCAGGAAACCACTTTTGCACTTGTATTAGTGTGGAAAAACCACTTTTCGCACTTGTGTTAGTGTTGAAAAACCACTTTTCGCACTTGTGTTAGTGTTGAAAAACCACTTTTTGCACTTGTGTTAGTGTTGAAAAATCACTTTTCGCACTTGTGTTGGTGCAGGAAACCACTTTTGCACTTGTATTAGTGTGGAAAAAACACTTTTTGCACTTGTGATAGTGTTGAAAAACCACTTTTCGCACTTATGTTAGTGTTGAAAAACCACCTTTCGCACTTGTGTTGGAGCAGGAAACCACTTTTGCACTTGTATTAGTGTGGAAAAACCACTTTTTGCACTTGTGTTAGTGTTGAAAAACCACTTTTCGCACTTGTGTTAGTGTTGAAAAACCACTTTTCGCACTTGTGTTAGTGTTGAAAAACCACTTTTCGCACTTGTGTTAGTGTTGAAAAACCACTTTTCCCACTTGTGTTGGTGCAGGAAACCACTTTTGCACTTGTATTAGTGTGGAAAAACCACTTTTCGCACTTGTGTTAGTGTTGAAAAACCACTTTTCGCACTTGTGTTAGTGTTGAAAACCACTTTTCGCACTTGTGTTAGTGTTGAAAAACCACTTTTCCCACTTGTGTTGGTGCAGGAAACCACTTTTGCACATGTATTAGTGTGGAAAAACCACTTTTCGCACTTGTGCTGGTGTTGAAAAACCACTTTTCGCACTTGTGTTAGTGTTGAAAAACCACTTTTCGCACTTGTGTTGGTGCAGGAAACCACTTTTGCACTTGTATTAGTGTGGAAAACCACTTTTCGCACTTGTGTTAGTGTTGAAAAACCACTTTTCGCACTTGTGTTAGTGTTGAAAAACCACTTTTCGCACTTGTGTTGGTGCAGGAAACCTCTTTTGCACTTGTGATATTGTAGAAAAACCACTTTTCGCACTTGTGTTAGTGTTGAAAAACCACTTTTCGCACTTGTGTTGGTGCAGGAAACCACTTTTGCACTTGTATTAGTGTGGAAAAACCACTTTTCGCACTTGTGTTAGTGTTGAAAAACCACTTTTCGCACTTGTGTTAGTGTTGAAAAACCACTTTTTGCACTTGTGTTAGTGTTGAAAAACCACTTTTCGCACTTGTGTTGGTGCAGGAAACCACTTTTGCACATGTATTAGTGTGGAAAAACCACTTTTCGCACTTGTGCTGGTGTTGAAAAACCACTTTTCGCACTTGTGTTAGTGTTGAAAAACCACTTTTCGCACTTGTGTTGGTGCAGGAAACCACTTTTGCACTTGTATTAGCGTGGAAAAACCACTTTTCGTACTTGTGTTGGTGTTGAAAAACCACTTTTCGCACTGTGTTGGTGCAGGAAACCACTTTTGCACTTGTATTAGTGTTGAAAAACCACTTTTCGCACTTATGTTAGTGTTGAAAAACCACTTTTCGCACTTGTGTTGGAGCAGGACACCACTTTTGCACTTGTATTAGTGTGGAAAAACCACTTTTTGCACTTGTGTTAGTGTTGAAAAACCTCTTTTCGCACTTGTGTTGGAGCAGGACACCACTTTCGCACTCGTGCTAGTGTTGCAAAACCACTTTCTGAACTCGCGCAAGTGTTGAAAACCACGTTTCACACATGTGTTATTGTTGAATAAGCACATCTCGCACTTGGGTTAGTATTGCAAAACCACTTTTCGGACTCGTGCTGTCAATGAATAACCACTTGACTCACTTGTGCCAGGGTTGAAAAGCACTTTTTGCACTTGTGTTAGTGTTGAAAACCATTTTTCGCACTTGTGCTGGCATTGAAAACCACTTTACACACTCGTGCAAGTGTTGAAAACCACGTTTCACACATGTGTTATTGTTGAATAAGCACATCTCGCACTTGTGTTAGTGTTGCAAAACCACTTTTTGAACTTGTGTTAGTGTTGAATAACCACTTGTTACACTTGCTTTGGTGTTGCAAAACCACTTTTCGCACTTGTGTCATTGTTGAATCACCACTTGTCTCACTTGTGCCAGGGTTGAATAACCACTTTATACACTCATGCTCCTGTTGAAAACCACTTTTCGCACTGGGGTTAGCATTGCAAAACCACTTTTCGCATTTGTGTTGGTGCAGGAAACCACTTTTGCACTTGTATTAGTGTGGAAAAAACACTTTTTGCACTTGCGATAGTGTTGAAAAACCACTTTTCACACTTGTGTTAGTGTTGAAAAATCACTTTTCGCACTTGTATTAGTGTTGAAAAACCACTTTTCGCACTTGTGTTGGTGCAGGAAACCACTTTTGCACTTGTATTAGTGTGGAAAAACCACTTTTCGCACTTGTGTTAGTGTTGAAAAACCACTTTTCGCACTTGTGTTAGTGTTGAAAAACCACTTTTGCACTTGTATTAGTGTTGAAAAACCACTTTTCGCACTTGTGTTGGTGCAGGAAACCACTTTTGCACTTGTATTAGTGTGGAAAAAACACTTTTTGCACTTGTGATAGTGTTGAAAAACCACTTTTCGCACTTGTGTTAGTGTTGAAATACCACTTTTCGCACTTGTCTTAGTGTTGAAAAACCACTTTTCGCACTTGTGTTAGTGTTGAAAAACCACTTTTCGCACTTGTGTTAGTGTTGAAAAACCACTTTTCGCACTTGTGTTGGTGCAGGAAACCACTTTTGCACTTGTATTAGTGTTGAAAAACCACTTTTCGCACTTGTGTTAGTGTTGAAAAACCACTTTTTGCACTTGTGTTAGTGTTGAAAAATCACTTTTCGCACTTGTGTTGGTGCAGGAAACCACTTTTGCACTTGTATTAGTGTGGAAAAAACACTTTTTGCACTTGTGATAGTGTTGAAAAACCACTTTTCGCACTTATGTTAGTGTTGAAAAACCACCTTTCGCACTTGTGTTGGAGCAGGAAACCACTTTTGCACTTGTATTAGTGTGGAAAAACCACTTTTTGCACTTGTGTTAGTGTTGAAAAACCACTTTTCGCACTTGTGTTAGTGTTGAAAAACCACTTTTCGCACTTGTGTTAGTGTTGAAAAACCACTTTTCGCACTTGTGTTAGTGTTGAAAAACCACTTTTCCCACTTGTGTTGGTGCAGGAAACCACTTTTGCACTTGTATTAGTGTGGAAAAACCACTTTTCGCACTTGTGTTAGTGTTGAAAAACCACTTTTCGCACTTGTGTTAGTGTTGAAAAACCACTTTTCGCACTTGTGTTAGTGTTGAAAAACCACTTTTCCCACTTGTGTTGGTGCAGGAAACCACTTTTGCACATGTATTAGTGTGGAAAAACCACTTTTCGCACTTGTGCTGGTGTTGAAAAACCACTTTTCGCACTTGTGTTAGTGTTGAAAAACCACTTTTCGCACTTGTGTTGGTGCAGGAAACCACTTTTGCACTTGTATTAGTGTGGAAAACCACTTTTCGCACTTGTGTTAGTGTTGAAAAACCACTTTTCGCACTTGTGTTAGTGTTGAAAAACCACTTTTCGCACTTGTGTTGGTGCAGGAAACCTCTTTTGCACTTGTGATATTGTAGAAAAACCACTTTTCGCACTTGTGTTAGTGTTGAAAAACCACTTTTCGCACTTGTGTTGGTGCAGGAAACCACTTTTGCACTTGTATTAGTGTGGAAAAACCACTTTTCGCACTTGTGTTAGTGTTGAAAAACCACTTTTCGCACTTGTGTTAGTGTTGAAAAACCACTTTTTGCACTTGTGTTAGTGTTGAAAAACCACTTTTCGCACTTGTGTTGGTGCAGGAAACCACTTTTGCACATGTATTAGTGTGGAAAAACCACTTTTCGCACTTGTGCTGGTGTTGAAAAACCACTTTTCGCACTTGTGTTAGTGTTGAAAAACCACTTTTCGCACTTGTGTTGGTGCAGGAAACCACTTTTGCACTTGTATTAGCGTGGAAAAACCACTTTTCGTACTTGTGTTGGTGTTGAAAAACCACTTTTCGCACTGTGTTGGTGCAGGAAACCACTTTTGCACTTGTATTAGTGTTGAAAAACCACTTTTCGCACTTATGTTAGTGTTGAAAAACCACTTTTCGCACTTGTGTTGGAGCAGGACACCACTTTTGCACTTGTATTAGTGTGGAAAAACCACTTTTTGCACTTGTGTTAGTGTTGAAAAACCTCTTTTCGCACTTGTGTTGGAGCAGGACACCACTTTCGCACTCGTGCTAGTGTTGCAAAACCACTTTCTGAACTCGCGCAAGTGTTGAAAACCACGTTTCACACATGTGTTATTGTTGAATAAGCACATCTCGCACTTGGGTTAGTATTGCAAAACCACTTTTCGGACTCGTGCTGTCAATGAATAACCACTTGACTCACTTGTGCCAGGGTTGAAAAGCACTTTTTGCACTTGTGTTAGTGTTGAAAACCATTTTTCGCACTTGTGCTGGCATTGAAAACCACTTTACACACTCGTGCAAGTGTTGAAAACCACGTTTCACACATGTGTTATTGTTGAATAAGCACATCTCGCACTTGTGTTAGTGTTGCAAAACCACTTTTTGAACTTGTGTTAGTGTTGAATAACCACTTGTTACACTTGCTTTGGTGTTGCAAAACCACTTTTCGCACTTGTGTCATTGTTGAATCACCACTTGTCTCACTTGTGCCAGGGTTGAATAACCACTTTATACACTCATGCTCCTGTTGAAAACCACTTTTCGCACTGGGGTTAGCATTGCAAAACCACTTTTCGCATTTGTGTTGGTGCAGGAAACCACTTTTGCACTTGTATTAGTGTGGAAAAAACACTTTTTGCACTTGCGATAGTGTTGAAAAACCACTTTTCACACTTGTGTTAGTGTTGAAAAATCACTTTTCGCACTTGTATTAGTGTTGAAAAACCACTTTTCGCACTTGTGTTGGTGCAGGAAACCACTTTTGCACTTGTATTAGTGTGGAAAAACCACTTTTCGCACTTGTGTTAGTGTTGAAAAACCACTTTTCGCACTTGTGTTAGTGTTGAAAAACCACTTTTTGCTCTTGTGATAGTGTTGAAAAACCACTTTTCGCACTTGTGTTAGTGTTGAAAAACCACTTTTCGCACTTGTGTTGGTGCAGGAAACCACTTTTGCACTTGTATTAGTGTGGAAAAACCACTTTTTGCACTTGTGATAGTGTTGAAAAACCACTTTTCGCACTTGTGTTAGTGTTGGAAAACCACTTTTCGCACTTGTGTTGGTGCAGGAAACCACTTTTGCACTTGTATTAGTGTGGAAAAACCACTTTTTGCACTTGTGTTAGTGTTGAAAAACCACTTTTCGCACTTGTGTTAGTGTTGAAAAACCACTTTTTGCTCTTGTGATAGTGTTGAAAAACCACTTTTCGCACTTGTTTTAGTGTTGAAAAACCACTTTTCGCACCTGTGTTAGTGTTGAAAAACCACTTTTCGCACTTGTGTTGGTGCAGGAAACCACTTTTGCACTTGTATTAGTGTGGAAAAAACACTTTTTGCACTTGTGATAGTGTTGAAAAACCACTTTTCGCACTTGTGTTAGTGTTGAAATACCACTTTTCGCACTTGTGTTAGTGTTGAAAAACCACTTTTCGCACTTGTGTTAGTGTTGAAAAACCACTTTTCGCACTTGTGTTAGTGTTGAAAAACCACTTTTCGCACTTGTGTTGGTGCAGGAAACCACTTTTGCACTTGTATTAGTGTGAAAAAAACACTTTTTGCACTTGTGATAGTGTTGAAAAACCACTTTTGCTCTTGTATTAGTGTGAAAAAAACACTTTTTGCACTTGTGATAGTGTTGAAAAAACACTTTTCGCACTTGTGTTAGTGTTGAAAAACCACTTTTCGCACTTGTGTTGGTGCAGGAAACCACTTTTGCACTTGTATTAGTGTGGAAAAACCACTTTTCGCACTTGTGTTAGTGTTGAAAAAACACTTTTCGCACTTGTGTTAGTGTTGAAAAACCACTTTTCGCACTTGTGTTGGTGCAGGACACCACTTTTGCACTTGTATTAGTGTGGAAAAACCACTTTTCGCACTTGTGTTAGTGTTGAAAAACCACTTTTCGCACTTGTGTTAGTGTTGAAAAACCACTTTTCGCAGTTGTGTTAGTGTTGAAAAACCACTTTTCGCACTTGTGTTGGTGCAGGACACCACTTTTGCACTTGTATTAGTGTGGAAAAACCACTTTTCGCACTTGTGTTAGTGTTGAAAAACCACTTTTCGCACTTGTGTTAGTGTTGAAAAACCACTTTTCGCACTTGTGTTAGTGTTGAAAAACCACTTTTCGCACTTGTGTTGGTGCAGGAAACCACTTTTGCACTTGCATTAGTGTGGAATAAACACTTTTCGCACTTGTGTTAGTGTTGAAAAACCACTTTTCGCACTTGTGTTAGTGTTGAAAAAACACTTTTCGCACTTGTGTTGGTGCAGGAAACCACTTTTGCACTTGTATTAGTGTGGAAAAAACACTTTTTGCACATGTGATAGTGTTGAAAAACCACTTTTCGCACTTGTGTTAGTGTTGAAAAACCACTTTTCGCACTTGTGTTGGTGCAGGAAAACCACTTTTCGCACTTGTGTTGGTGCAGGAAACCACTTTTGCACTTGTATTAGTGTGGAAAAACCACTTTTCGCACTTGTGATAGTGTTGAAAAACCACTTTTCGCACTTGTGTTAGTGTTGAAAAACCACTTTTCGCACTTGTGTTGGTGCAGGAAACCACTTTTGCACTTGTATTAGTGTGGAAAAAACACTTTTTGCACTTGTGATAGTGTTGAAAAACCACTTTTCGCACTTGTGATAGTGTTGAAAAACCACTTTTCGCACTTATGATAGTTTTGAAAAACCACTTTTCGCACTTGTGTTGGTGCAGGAAACCACTTTTGCACTTGTATTAGTGTGGAAAAACCACTTTTCGCACTTGTGTTAGTGTTGAAAAAACACTTTTTGCACTTTTGATAGTGTTGAAAAACCACTTTTCGCACTTGTGTTAGTGTTGAAAAACCACTTTTCGCACTTCCGTTGGTGCAGGAAACCACTTTTGCACTTGTATTAGTGTGGAAAAACCACTTTTCGCACTTGTGTTAATGTTGAAAAACCACTTTTCGCACTTGTGTTAGTGTTGAAAAACCACTTTTCGCACTTGTGTTAGTGTTGAAAAACCACTTTTCGCACTTGTGTTGGTGCAGGAAACCACTTTTGCACTTGTATTAGTGTGGAAAAACCACTTTTCGCACTTGTGTTAGTGTTGAAAAACCACTTTTCGCACTTGTGTTAGTGTTGAAAAACCACTTTTTGCACTTGTGTTAGTGTTGAAAAATCACTTTTCGCACTTGTGTTGGTGCAGGAAACCACTTTTGCACTTGTATTAGTGTGGAAAAAACACTTTTTGCACTTGTGATAGTGTTGAAAAACCACTTTTCGCACTTATGTTAGTGTTGAAAAACCACCTTTCGCACTTGTGTTGGAGCAGGAAACCACTTTTGCACTTGTATTAGTGTGGAAAAACCACTTTTTGCACTTGTGTTAGTGTTGAAAAACCACTTTTCGCACTTGTGTTAGTGTTGAAAAACCACTTTTCGCACTTGTGTTAGTGTTGAAAAACCACTTTTCGCACTTGTGTTAGTGTTGAAAAACCACTTTTCCCACTTGTGTTGGTGCAGGAAACCACTTTTGCACTTGTATTAGTGTGGAAAAACCACTTTTCGCACTTGTGTTAGTGTTGAAAAACCACTTTTCGCACTTGTGTTAGTGTTGAAAAACCACTTTTCGCACTTGTGTTAGTGTTGAAAAACCACTTTTCCCACTTGTGTTGGTGCAGGAAACCACTTTTGCACATGTATTAGTGTGGAAAAACCACTTTTCGCACTTGTGCTGGTGTTGAAAAACCACTTTTCGCACTTGTGTTAGTGTTGAAAAACCACTTTTCGCACTTGTGTTGGTGCAGGAAACCACTTTTGCACTTGTATTAGTGTGGAAAACCACTTTTCGCACTTGTGTTAGTGTTGAAAAACCACTTTTCGCACTTGTGTTAGTGTTGAAAAACCACTTTTCGCACTTGTGTTGGTGCAGGAAACCTCTTTTGCACTTGTGATATTGTAGAAAAACCACTTTTCGCACTTGTGTTAGTGTTGAAAAACCACTTTTCGCACTTGTGTTGGTGCAGGAAACCACTTTTGCACTTGTATTAGTGTGGAAAAACCACTTTTCGCACTTGTGTTAGTGTTGAAAAACCACTTTTCGCACTTGTGTTAGTGTTGAAAAACCACTTTTTGCACTTGTGTTAGTAGTGTAATAATGTTGCTTCTGGGACACCTCCGTTTAACATGGGAAATCCCTATCTAATGTCATTTACCCCCTTGTCTTTTTCAAAAATCATAAACACCTCTATTTCTCCCACCCTCATCTTTATGAACCTTTTGTCTGTAGTACCTATCCTTAATGTTGTTCATTAGACCACTCAAACACTACAAATATTTGTTTTCTCTTATAGACCTATCATCCTTCTTCTACATATCATCTGGCAGATTAATCTTTGACCCATTCACTTCCATATTAATTCTTTCCCTCCCTCATTGACCCTAAACACCTATATTTCTCTCACCCTGTTCTTTACGAACCTTCTAACCTTTTGACATGCTATCCTTATTCATTAGACCACTTAAACACCTGTGATCCTTCTGACCTTATGGACCTTTTAACCTTTTACTCTTAATATCATCTGGTGAATATGGCCCACTCAAACAACGACCCTACAAATATTTGTTTATGCGTGGGAAATAATTTAATTCTCCTCCAACTTCCATCACCATACTCAAACCTTTTTTTATTAATTCTTCGCTTTTGAGAAATGACGTTGTTTCAATGACTTGGATAACTTCCCAGAAAGATTTCATTGTCTTATTTCCTGTTATTCACACACGCTCAGGGCTTCCCCGAAATGACTGCATGTCGTCATTTCAAGAAAATACATTTTGTTCATTATAAAAGAACGTGTTCAATTCAATTTTGATCATTGGGGATCGACATGTCTTACTACTCCATCCTTTACTCTGATAAAGAAGAAGAATACTCACCAAGGTAAGTTTCATTTAAAATTAAAGTGTTTAAAGCTTTGTATGGGATTAATTATACAACAAATGACTTAATATTCCTTTATCTTTACAGCAATGCGAATATCCTGGCAGAACTTCAAACTGGTTGGAATGAAAATACTGCAGAATCTCAAGAGTTGCAAAACGAAATGAACTTGAACAACCTGCCTGTTTCACCATTCTTGGAAGATTCATATGCAAGGTAAGATACTAAATATTAATACATTTGTGTTAAACGACGCTGCCTTAGTGTGTGTGTGTGTGTGTGTGTGTGTTCGTGTGTGTATGTGTTTGTGTGTGTTCGTGTGTGTATGTGTGTGTGTATGTATCTGTGAATGTGTGTGTGTATGTGTATGTGTGTGTTCTTGTGTGTATGTATCTATGAATGTGTGTGTGTGTGTGTGTGTGTGTGTGTGTGTATGTGTGTGTGTGTATGTATCTGTGAATGTGTGTATGTGTTTGTGTGTGCGTTCGTGTGTGTATGTGTGTGTGTGTATGTATCTGTGAATGTGTGTGTGTATGTGTGAATGTGTATGTGTGTGTATGTGTGTGTATGTGTGTGTGCGTGTGTGTGATGTTTTGTCAAGCTTACTTCAACATAGTAATTTCTCCTTATTTTGTTTGCAGCCTTGAAGACCAAAGCTTGGAGTGGGACGATTTTGATTTTCCAAAGAGTGGTTATTTCCCGTCAACATGTGGTACCCTAAATTTTCAACTCGACCACTTGAACACAAAGCTCGATTTTTTAGAGGTATGTATCCCAATATCCTCATATCCTTGTGTGTGTGTGTGTGTGTGTGTATGTGTGTGTGTGTGTGTGTATGTGTGTATGTGTGTATGTGTGTGTGTGTGTGTGTGTAATATTTTCTCTCCCCTCTTGTCCTCTTGCCTTTGACAGAAAGAGATTCCAAACCTGAAGATATCTGCTGCTGTTGAAACTACCTTTGTCTTATGTTGGGAAGAGATTGATGATTTGTGCTGGGAAGAAGTTGAATGTATAATACCTCAAGGAAAATGTTTTTGTAATATGAAGCTTTTGTTTAAAATATTATTTATATATATATGCTTTGTCCAGAATTATTTAATTATTAATTACAAGAAAAGAATAAAGGTTAGAAGGAAGGGGGTGCGTTCCCCCACCCTTGATTTCCCCCATCCCACCCCTCCCCTCCCCTTGTGTGTGTGGGGAAGGTGGGGGTGGGATGAGGGGGGATCAAGGGTGGGGGGACGCACTGGGGGTGGGGGATGATGGGTGTGGTCTGTGTGGGCGGGGTCTGTGTGGGCGGGGTCTGTGTGGGCGGGGTCTGTGTGGGCGGGGTCTGTGTGGGCGTGGTCTGTGTGGGTGTGGCTTATGATTTTAATTTATTTAAATTTTTTTTTATTACCACTAATTAAATTAGCTAATCTGGGTGGGGTGAATAGAAATGTTGTTTAATGAATTATTAGCTTTGTTTTTTGTAATTCTTGCGAGTAAAATGAACCCAAGATTTCTTCTCGATTTATATCATTTAATTTGTAGGTCCAAGGGACTGTATCCATTACATCAACGATTATAAATAATTCATTAGTCCATTTTTGTGTATAACCTTTCTCAAAATGGCTTTTCCATTTGTATATCCTTACAATATCACCAACTTTGAACTTGGGCTTTCTCAAATTAATCTCCTTTTCATATTCTAATTTTGTAAATGTTTCTGATGGTTTTGATTTTGTTGATGAATGAACTGTATTGTTGTAATCATCTACAATATCCTGAATTAAATACACCCATTTTTGAGAACCGAGTTGTGTGAATTTTTTATATAATTTCTCTTTCAAAGTACGATTAAAACGCTCAATAACAACTGCCTTTCCTTCATTAAAGGTGCTGTATAATTTAATACCCTTCCCCTTAAGAAATTTCATGAATATTTTGTTATAGAACTCTGTTCCCTCATCAGTCCATAACTTCTTTGGTTTCCTTTTATCCCGATCAAATATTAGCTTAAAGGCTAACATTAAAGTATCACCCCTTTTATTTTTTAAAGGGACAACCCAGGAAAATCTACTCCTCAAATCAATAACGGTTAAAGCATACCTGTATCCCCTGTCATTATTCAATTCAATTAAATCAGCGGACCATATGTGGTCAGTGTATTTAGAATAAACCTTCCTTCTTTTAAACTTTGTGATTATAGGTTTGTGTAATTCTTCAGCCAAAAGCTCCTCAGTCTTGATGGCATCATTAGAGCCTAATAGTTTTTTGAGGAATAACCAAGACCAAGTTTCAATTTAGCATTTATCAAATTTCTCACAATAAACCTATCAACTTTCTCTCTCAACGTTGGATTTTGTATCAAAGACAAATTATACAACATTTCGCTGTCGGCTTTATGTTTTTCAGTCAACGTAGTGGTTTTCCCATAAGCAATATCATGCTTCATACACACTTCGTCAACCCTATTTGTAGGTTTAGACCAAGGTTTAGGATTGTCAGCCTCATCTAATCTTTTATCCAAGTTTGTTCCTGGACCACAGAAAGAATACCCTGGAAGGTGTAATTCCCCTGGAATTCCAGTTGTTGTAAATTTACTTCCTGACAGAAACTTTTGTATGTCTCCTCCTCTTTTAGGAGAGATGAATTGGCACTTTTTAGAGCCACATACTTGACATATTCCTTTTTGATAAACTCTATTATTTTTAGCTTTAACATAAGAGATATTTTTAGATTTAGTTTTCTTTTTACATTTGAGACAATAACTCATATTTATTTATCAGAAAAATTCCGACAGAGTATCAAAACCTTTTTGGTTTTCAACATATACATTTCAATCTTTATTTTTAAAACATAAAGAATCCTAAGGAATGCCTTCACTCTCTCCTCCATTTATTTACAAATAAAAACTAACTAAAGTCAATGACACCAACATCATCAATCACATAATCTTTTCCTTCTTCTTCTTCTTCTTCTTCACCACTTTCTCGTTTAAATCTCTGAAATTGAAGACATTGACGTTCTTATTTTTGAAACCATTATCTTCATAAGAGTTGTTAATTCTTTAATTTCCTCTTCGGTGCGTTGAGATTGATTTATTTGCTTTAATACACTCAATCTTTTATGAATCTCAGTGATTTCCATCTTTTTATATTTTTCCTCCCTCTCTCTTTGCTCCCTCTCCTCCTCCTCCATTTTCTCCCTCTCCTCCTTCTCCTTTTTCTCCCTTTTCTCCCTTTCCTCCTTCTCCCTTTTCTCCCTTTCCTCCTTCTCCTTTTTCTCCCTCTCCTCCTTCTCCTCCTTTTTCTCCCTCTCCTCCTTCTCCTCCCTCTCCCTTTCCTCCTTCTCCTTTTTCTCTCTTTCCTCCTTCTCTTCTTCAACTCCTTCCTCATCCCTTGCTACCCTTGAGTTTGAACCCCAAAGAATATTATACATATACTCATCTGGATTTTGAGATATTCTTGTATCTATAATTATTTTTCTCATAATAGGATACCAATAAGATTTGTTGACGATTTCTAAAAGAGTTTTATATTTCATAACTTTGAGAAGTTCATTTTTATTTAATATTTTAAACAAGTCTCTATTTGTGGGTTTAACAATATCAGTATAAGGCCAGTTTTTTATGACAAAATTCCCATGTATATGCTCCAAATCATAAGGTATGTAATACCGAGCACCCTTTTCTTGTAGGTATCCTTGAATACAAAAATTATAATTCTCTTGTAGTCTTCTTCCTGCCATTTATGTATCAGAAATATATGTGAGATTAATATTATGACAGGTAATACCACCCCATCTTCCCACTACCAAATCGGTTTGTATTCCTCGGCTTTCTATCCTTATCTCATTACCTTCCTTCTTTGTCATGCGAACCATCGCTATACTATCATATATTTTTATTTTCTTAAAATCACGTATTTGTTGTTTACTAATTGTACTTCCACATAAATCCTTATCTTCACCAAGTGGATAATATTCTTCTTTACGAGACTGATTTAAATCATGTAGGTCTTCTATGTTTATTGAAAAAGACCAATTATACCCTAAATCAGGCATATCATACCCCCATTTATTAATTCGCATATTAACTAAATGTCCTTCTTTATAAAATTTAATTGTAAGCAGGTAGTTAAATTCAATGAGGAAAGGTGTATGGTCAGTATAACCAGGTGTTGTGGTTGTAAATTTTACTTGTTTCACAAAACGTGCTGTTTTCTTTAAAGATATATATTGTGATAAATCACTGAATCTAATCAAGTCATTCGCATCTGTAGGGTTTGGATAATTGATTAATTTATATGTATTCTTCATATTAATATTTTTACTTACACTATATTTTTGTCGTTCAGCCTGTGCCTTTGTATAATAATTTGATAAATCAATATCCTGAGAGGATTTTCCAAAGATAGAACCATCTTTTCCAACATAGGTCATTTATATTAGATAAAAAATGATATCATAAAAATTTTCATTATTGTTGAGTTGAAATAATACATATAAACATAATTGGCCACAACATTTAGAATTAATTTCTTGAACTTGGAATGTTTGATAAACACCGTTCTGTAAGAATTGTATTACTTCAACAGGTGGTGGCATACCATAACTATCAAAATAATATTTATCCTGACTATTATGAATACAAACCCAATGAGAACCATTCTGTGTGTCTAAATTCATAATAATATTCTTTGTATTCTTATTTATATGTGTTAATTCATCTCTCATACAAATAACCACATTATCAATTTTTAGTGTTTTACAATACTTAGCTAGTTCTATATTTGACGTTGTATTCTTTCCAAATTGTTTAAACCATTTATCCATTTATTTATGAGAAAGATACAATCCATTACCCCGTTTAGTTAGTTTAACACCCGCTTGAGCGATAGAGGAAAGCATATCTCCAACCAACAATCTAGCTTTATCAGGTAGACTTTCAAGTTTTTGAGCAAAATCTACAATTACACCACTTCCACTAATTTGTTTCTCCAACTCCTTGTTATGTCTTTCCAATTCTTTTTGAGCTTTTAGTTGTGCCTTCCTTTCGTTAGCAGTTTTTACCGCTGCTGAAATACCACCAGTCAATGCTCCCGCCGCACTTAAACCAGCAAATAAAGGAATTAGAAACGGGAGAAATCCTCCTCTTGACTCGTCTATTGAATATTTCTTTAACATAGGTTTCGTCATTTTAATTTTAAGTGATCCAACATCATTTAGTGTTTTTACTTGTGTGTGTGTGAGTAAAACATCAATTCTTACAGCTCCTTTTCTTTGAATTGTATTAACATTAATAATACAAGGCTTTTGATTTTGAATACAAGATGTTAATTTATTAAGATTGATTTGATTAACATATACCCCAACCATTTATTTATGAGAAAAAACCTATGTGATATTAATCATAACACCATTATCTGTATTAATCTGTAATTCTGTTTCCTCCAAAAGCAAACAATATGCATTAACCTCTTCACTCTCCCCTCTTTCAATGTATAGAGAAGTATCCACTCGATTAGACTTTATAGTTTCCTTTTGAGAACTCAGGTCAATTGCGTAGATTGTATATAAACCTTTAAATGCAACCATATCCAAAATAGGATCATTATTACCATTACTTTCACACACTTTTTGGTAGGACTTGTAGGCTTCCGCATAATCATTTTTTTCCCAATCAATTTCCAATCTATCTCGCGGATAAAATGTGCCATCAAGAGAAACCCGAAGTTGTTTCACCTTAGCATTATCACTCAGCGCATTATTCTTATTAGTACCGTCCTCTCCATCTGGTTTTTTAAAAATGAGCCAGAGGTATCGTGGCTTTCCTTGAAGAACACCCAAATTCCAAGTGTAGGTAGTGTGTTCCAGTTTAACGTGTTGACATCTTCTTTTAAGGTATGATACATTTAGCGGTTTCTTTGAGTTAAGTCTTCTATTTAACATCTCTTCCGTTTTAAGATTAGGAGTATATTCACTGATATACCAACACAAATCATTAATAACAAATTTATTGTTGTCTCCAAAAGCATTTTCATCCCCAAAAAGCAACCTATTTACATTATCATTCCTTTGTAGTTGAAATCTAATTTTAAGACCATACAAAACTTTATCATAATCGCAAAATCCAAATATACCTTTAAGAGGTACTGCTACGGTAAAACTATTCACTGCTTTTGTTTCATCATTATACATTGACTTCCTTTGACTATAACCAGGGTCTGCGTTTGTACCCGTTGACATATCAGGAATAAAACCTTCAACAGCTCCCTTACCCATTCTATCACTAAACGAATATAGTGTAAATTTCATCATTTCAGATGTAGCAGAGACATAATCAACCGCTTCAACCTCTTGTGTTCCAATATACAGGCGGACACTGTCAAACATTTTCCAGAAGAAATCATTTACGAGTGTAGCATTAGTATTATTCGCAGCCTTAGTGAATTTAAATTTACACAGCAAGAAACTATCAGCTATATTCAAGTAAGTTTGTTGATTATTTATTTCAAAACTTTTTGTTCCGTTTGAATTCCAGTCTGTTCCTGTTATAGCATTTACCTTAAAATAGTCTTCCTTTTTAGTGGAGTTTGAAATGATAATCGTATCATCCAAATCATAGATACTATCAATCGCTTCCATACTTGTATTTATATAGCATTAAAATTGTTGAAACCCTGACCCAAGTATTTTAATGATTTTTTGTCGTTCTTGTGAAGATAGTTGAGTTTTACCTTTTTTTATTTCTTTGATTGCTTGTAATTTATGAGACTCCTTTTGAGCATCTTTTATACTCTTTATAGCACCCGCAACGGAGCCCACGGCAGAAGCAGTTGAACCAATTAGGTCTTTATGTTTAAGGATGGTTGAACCAATACCCATTAGAGTATCAATTATCCCATCTCCTTTATTTCGAAATTGATGACCTACACCTCGTTGTCTCTTAGGTTTATAGTATCCTCTACCCACATACCTTGTATAGTCTGGTGAAAGGAACATGCCCTCCCCTGTAATTATTTTATATTTTCCCAACTCGTGTTTTCTCACAATAACCATTATTTATTTATTGAAAAACTTCACGTAGGTGAATTCTGATGGATATAATTTCATCATTAAAGGATATCATACGATTATCTTGGTCGGTTATCCTAAAATTTACTCTGTATATGGTTTTTCCTGACACAGGTAAATAGACAAGATTTTTTGGTTCCATATTAAATTTATAACCAATCGGGGTTGAGTATGCACTGAATGAAAATATTGTATTTGTTCTTATTCCATCGTTATAAGCACCATCAATCAAATCACAATGAATTAATACTGAATTTATACCGGAGGATATTTGGATAACATTATCACTGTAAAACGTCCCGTTATTTTCAATCTTTTTTGAAGAGAAACCCAATAGCTCTCTAAACGAATTTTCAATCGTGAAATCAACTTTATAATTATTTTTAAGTTTAATAGTTGATTTTGAAGTGTGTTTTTGAATATCTATTACAATATTTTTTGGTTCATCACCTTTTTCTTTCATAAGGCGAGAGACTTCTGAAGATATTTGAGAAATCTCGTAAGCTCCAGGTGAAACGGTTATAGTTTTATATCCACTTCCTGGATTATAACTAAACTTGTTGTTTTTCTCTGTGATATTAAACAAGGTATTATAAGTTTCCATTGACAATAAAGATGCCTCATATGAGGTAAGGGGGTCAAGTTGTAGTGGGTAAGGGAATGAAGCTGTGTAATCGCTCGTTGTGAAATTAAAACTAAGAATTGTGCTTCTCATCTTATTTAATATCTAATAAAATATCTTTGTATTGACATTTATTAATTATTTTCATATTCATCAACTGATCTAAAATGGCTGAGGATTCATTAAAACAATTGTTGTTTCCAGCCTTCTTACTACCTAACAACAATAATAGCCTATTAACTAATTGTGATGGGTCATTTGGAAGAAAACTAACACCCGAACCAAGCTTACTTAAAGCATCAATAATATGTTTCTCCTTCTCATTCTTCTTACTTTTACCAGCAACAGAAACTCCATAATCAAGTGCATTTAACAACTCAATATATACCCTATCTTCCTCTCTTTCCATATCAAGTGGTTCCTCAAAATATTTTGAACCGCTGAATCCGGGGTTTGTTAGAAGAAACATTAATCTTGGAGTTAATTTAACATTTGGTTGAGTAGAACTCAAGAACATCAATTCATCATTAAATATCAATACCTTTTCTTCCACAAGATGAAACACTGCTGGTTCTTCTGTTGGAATGAGACCTGCTCTGGTTTTTGAACCCGCCGAATATTCATTGTTTTGAAGAGCTTCCACAACATAATTAGGGGGTTGATTTACCTCCTCAAGTTTCCGAAATAATCCCTCGTCATCATATTCTAATTCACCAAGTTCTTGTTTTGTTATCTGACTAAAATCTTTGAGCATTTGAAGTTTTTTCGGAGTAAATTCTACCGTGGGTACTGTAGGTGAGTGTTGAGTTTTCAAAAGTGGTTTAAAGAATTTCTCTTGTTTTCTTTCAAAGGCTTCTTCACCAGTTAGTTTCTGTCTCCGTTTCTTCTTTATCTCTTCCTGTTGTTTAACAACTTTTGAAACTAATTGTTGATGTTCCTTAAACTTTCTTTCTCTTTCTTCAGTATTCATTTTCTGTATTTATTTATTGAAAAATATCATTTAGTATCTCATCTTGTTTCACAACAATATATTTATATTTTCCAATCGTGTGTTTCATATAATTTTCAAATTCTTTTTTACTACATAACGTAGAGCAATTATCTCTCCAAAAATTATTTACATCTATTGAATTTAACTTAAATAAAATAAAAGTATTGGCATTGTTTCTTATTGAGCGTCGAGGGAGTTGAAAATATGATTGACTAAGATATATACAATTACAAGAAGAATGTCTCCCTCTTGTATAGTAGCTATCCATTACTGTTTGGTTTCTCTCATTAACACAATCATCAAAGATGACGAGGTTCTTTTTTGATTTATCTAAATCTTGAGGTGAAGGTATATCATCCGTATTATCACTGAGAATACAAGTTATGGGTTTCGATTTTGATTTCTGTGTATCACAAAATAATTGTATTATATCTTCAATATTATAATCATTCAGTTTGTTTTGAAGTTTAAATAAACCGATAATGTCTTCCTTTTTAAGACCTGCATTAAAACCCTGTGAGAGTAGTTGATACTCGGGTTGAAAACTTGACTTTGTAAAAATTATTAAATTATCATAATCTAAAAAATTAGGACCAAGGAGCATCTTTAAAAGTAAACAGGTTTTCCCACATCCGCTTGAACCAACTATTAGACATCTCAATGAATTTGGAATGTTTTTATGGTTATTAAATTTTATCTTATTTTCCCAAACGGGTAAAAAATCATTCATTTATATATTTGGAAAACAAGTCATCCAACTTTTTTTGAGCTATTTTAGAAACTCTATATTTTATCCTGAGTTCTGGTTTAATTTCAAAATAATTCATTATTTTATTTATGTAGTATCTTGTATTAACATTTCCATTAAAATTATTTTGAATAATAAATATCATTAAACCCTTATACATTTCCTCAATACAAAGAGTCTCTTTCCTTGTAAGAAATGGTGTATTATCACCATAATGCTTAACATTCATCTCTCTTATTAATCTTGTAAAGTAATTCATTTTTGGTTCTAATTTAAAAGAGTTATATGTTTTTTTATATTTCTTATTATCATTAATTAGAATATAATCACAGAATAAACATTGTTTATATGAATCCTCATCATTAAGCCCCACTCTATCACAAGCCGGACAATTCTCTAATTTATCATATGGAGAGTCTGGAAATTCTAAATATCCTTCAGAACTTATCATATTTATGTGGTAAATTTTTACTTAAACTAAACGCAAGTTTATTCATTAATAAATACAATGTTTCAAAGCACAAAAGACAAATTTCAATCAATCTCTACTTCGGTGGAAGATATAGAAAAATATGTCAAAGATGTTAAATTGAACAAAGATAAATATGGAAATTTTTGGGTAAAACCAGTTATGGAAAATAACATGAGCCCCTCTATTTCATTTAAAGGAAGAGCTCTAACTATACCTGGAAAGACATCCATTAAAGTAAATCTAACAAAAGTTTCTCCTCTACTCCTGGCAATTTATTCAAAGCTTGAAAAAGTGATTGACCACGATACTTTGAAAAAGAATGATAAGACCATTAATAATTCTAGAGGAGACATTTGTATTTTCTTTAATAATCCAAAGGGTGTAGATCTAAGTAAAATGAATGATGTTAATATTTCTGGTGAAATGTCATTTCGTTCTATGATAGTTAGAGATTATTTAAAGATAACTTTTGATATTAAAAATGTAGAGATTGAATCCGTTAATGAAAGAAAGTATATTGGTATAGATGGAAAGGTTTTTTCTGCTAATTAAATATGAGTCATTACAGCAGTGAAGATTTTACTATTTCATTGAACTCGGACGATAGTGATGATAGTATTTCATTGAACTCGGACGATGGTGATGATAGTATTTCATTGAACACAGATGATAGTTATGATACTAATAGTTTGTGCTCAAATGATAGTTATGAGAGTAGCTTTATTGATGACTCTGAGTATGATTCTGAGTATTCATGTGATAGTTATGACTTAGATGATTCTGAGTGAAAAAGTGTTTTAGTTTAAGCACAGCGATATATATAAAACGGAGCTGTAAAGCTCAAAAGTGTTTTATTTTAAGCACAGTGATATATATAAAACACCACGTTTTCTCACGCTATAAATATGGTTTATTGTGATACTTGCGAGAAGGAAGTAAAATATTATAAACAACATATTCTCACCGCAAAACATACATACAACATTTTAAACAAACTTTCCCCTCTTCCACCTGAAACAAAACACTGTTCTACATGTAATAAAAATATCCTCAAGAAAGGCTTCAAAATACATCTTAAAACAAATCTACATTTATCAAATTTTATCACAACTAAAAACTCTGATGGAGCATTCAAAGGACATATTAAAATAAGAGTCTTTAACTTCAAACCTCCTGAACCAGAGTCTATAGTTGATGCTGTAGAAATAGTTAAACCTGCTGTTCAAACGTTGATTGAAAAAACACTAAAGGAAATGAAACCACTTAAATTTTATATGGGAGTAAAATTAGAAATGACAAAGGATGAAGGAGTTATAGATGCACCATACATGAGAACTGAGCCACACTTTATATCTTCATATCAAGATTTTAAAACATCAGGAGTCTATGATGAACTTATTAAACAAGAGCAAGATGTGGATAATTCAATCGTAGGAAGTGGATTCAATATAGGAAAAATTATTTACATAGACATTCATATTCTTAAATCAGATCCTCTAAAAGCTTCTTCTTACATTGATTTACCCAGTGTTATCAAAAATAGAAAAGCAGTTATCAATATCAAAAATAAAGACAATAAATGTTTTCTCTGGTCTATTTTAGCACACTTACATCCTCCACATTTTCATGATGAAAGAGTATCTCATTATAAAAAATATGAGAATACATTAAATACGAAAGATCTAAAGTTTCCGATGACTTTAAATGATATTCCTAAATTTGAAAAGATGAATAATTTATCAGTTAATGTTTATGGTCTAACAGAAACAAACAACATTCAGGTTTTAAAGCTTTCTGACAATTGTAAACAAACTCATATTAATCTTCTATATTTTAATTCAGACGAAAATTCACATTATACATACATCAAAGATATTGCTAAATTAATAAAACCACAAGTCTGTAAGAGAACAAATAAAATATATATTTGTTTGCGTTGTCTTAACTTCTTCAATTCACAAGAAAGATTAGATAAACATTCAAATTATTGTGGCGAACATAAATCAACGGTAATCAATATGCCTAAAGAAGGCTCAAAGATCACATTCAAAGATGAAAATAAAAAGATCAAACATCCATTTGTTATATATGCTGATTTTGAAAGTATTTTAGAAAAAATTGATACTGCTTCTCCAGATCCAAAAGAATCATACACAAATAAATATCAAAAACATACTCCTTGTGGTTTTTGTTATTATATCAAATCATCCGTTGGTGATAAATATAACAAGTTAGAGATGTATAGAGGCTCAAATACCCCAGAGGAGTTTGTGAAACGACTAGAAAAAGACTGTGTTCGATTAACCAAGATAATGAGAGAAACCAATAAACCAATGTCCTTAACAAGTAAAGAAAAAAGGGAATTTATAAAAAACAATGTCTGTCATATTTGTGAGGAGAAAATTGGTAAAGGTCTAAAGGTTAGAGACCATTGTCATCTCACTGGTAAATATAGAGGTCTGGCTCATCAAAGTTGTAATATTAATTATCAACTCCCCTCTTTCATTCCTGTCTTTCTTCATAACAACGCTCATTATGATACACATCTATTTATCAAGGAACTCTCAAAGACTTCTGGAAGTATCTCAGCAATTCCAAACACGGATCAGAAATACATTTCATTCACAAAAACAATTCACACATCTCCTATTACTCATATCAGATTTCTTGATACATTTAAATTCATGGCAAGTCCATTGGTTAACTTGGTTCAAAATCTAAAAGAGTTTCCATGTCTTTCAGAGTATTTTTTAGATAAAGATTTTCTAACACAAAAGGGAATTTACCCCTATGACTATATGGACTCATTTGAGAGATTCAATGAAACACAACTTCCTTCAAAAGAAAATTTCTATAACAAATTAAACAACAGTAATATATCTGATAAAGATTATGTACACGCACAAAATGTTTGGGAAAAATATAACATCAGGAATCTTGGCGAGTATCACGATTTGTATCTCAAAACTGATGTGCTTTTATTGGCCGATGTATTTGAAGCCTTTAGATCTGTTTGTCGCACTGGATATGGATTGGATCCTGCTCACTACTACACAGCACCTGGATTGGCCTGGAGTGCGATGTTGAAAATGACAAAACAAGATTTGGATTTGATAACCGATGTTGATATGCTTTTGATGATTGAAAAGGCAAAAAGAGGTGGAATTTCACAAGTCTGCTCGAGTAGATACGCAAAAGCAAATAACAAATATCTTCCAAATTATGATCCAACGAAAGAGAGTTCTTACTTGATGTACTATGACGCAAACAACCTGTATGGCTGGGCAATGTCTCAGGCTCTTCCTTATGGAAAACTTAGATGGGTAAAGGAAAAAGACTACAAAAACGTTTTACAAGATGTATGTATCTCTACACAAAAAGAATTGGATGAAGAAAAAGTTGGTTATTATTTTGAAATTGATTTAAAATATCCAGAGGAACTCCATAACCTACACAAAGATCTCCCATTTGCTTGTGAGAAAGAAAGTCCAAAGAAAGAATGGTTGAGTGATTATCAACGATCGTTTGATATAGGTGAATCAACAGAAAAATTACTTACTACATTATATAACAAGAAAAATTATGTTCTACACCAAAGAAATTTGCGACAATATTTATCAAAAGGTCTAAGAGTAGAGAAGATCCATAGGGTTCTAAAGTTCAATCAAAGTCATTGGTTAAAGGGGTACATTGATTTTAATACACAAAGAAGAACAGAGTCAAAAACAGATTTTGAGAAAGACTTTTATAAATTGATGAATAATGCGGTCTTTGGTAAGACTATGGAGAATGTGAGGAAAAGACAAAATATCAGATTATCAACATCTTGGGAACAAGCATCAAAATTAATTAATAGACCGAGTTTTACTCGAGCTGAGGTCTTTACTGAGAACTTTTGTGCGATCCATTTGATTAAAGAGAGTATTGAAATGAACAAACCTATTTATATTGGGACAACAATTCTTGATTTATCAAAGTCATTAATGTATGATTACTTTTATAATAACTTGAGGAAGAAATATCAAAATGATGTTAATCTACTTTATATGGATACAGATAGTTTTATTTTGAAAATTAATACCAACGATGTTTATTCAGACATGAAAAGAGACATTAATATCTATGACACGAGTAATTACAGTCCAGAGAGTGAGTTGTTCTCTTCTAAAAATAAAAAGGTGATTGGAAAGTTCAAGGATGAATTAGGAGGAAATGTCATGAGTGAATTTGTGGGATTGAGGTCTAAGGCTTATGCTTATAAATACATTGTGAATAACGTTGAAAAGACTGATAAGAAGTTAAAAGGTGTAAAGAAAAATGTTATTAAAGAAACAATAAACTTTAAGGATTATTATAACTGTTTAACAACAAAGAAAGAAGAGTTTAGAAAGATTAATGGAATAAGAAGTTATAAACATCAATTATATTCAGAAGAGATAAATAAGAAAGCATTGGGGGCTTTTGATGATAAGAGGTTTATTTTAGAAAATGGAATTGATAGTCTCCCTTATGGTTATATAAGTATATAAGTGATAAGATATATATATAAGTGATAAGATATACATAAGTGATAAGATATATATAAGTGATAAGTTAAAAAGGGGGGGGGGGGGGGGGGGTTGGGGATTTTAACGGGCTACCGCCGCCTTTTTTACTATTATATAAATGATAGAACCAAGTATCAACCAGACTAAAGAGTGGAGGTGTAATCAACCTTGGTATATAAATGGAAAACATAATGAATGTGAAAAATATCAAATAGGTATAATTGAAAAGGCAACTGGTAAAAAAATTCACAAAACAAATAAGAGAATTAATTTAAATACCGGTGAATTGGGTAAAAAAGATGGGAATATTTTTGAGTGGACGGAAAACTTTGATGGTTGTCAGGAAAATATATACTTTAATTTAAAAATGGTATGTGGCACTGGAGGTGCTCAAACAAGAACATTGAGGGAGGTTTACCATTTTATCTTAGCTCAGTTAAAATATCTTAATAAAGAACCAAACTCAAACATATTTTTTGTTAATATATTAGATGGTGAAGAGAGTGGCAAGAGAATTAAATTATTTCCCACGCATAAACAAATATTTGTAGGGTCGTTGTTTGAGTGGGTTATATTCACCAGATGATATTAAGAGTAAAAGGTTAAAAGGTCCATAAGGTCAGAAGGATCACAGGTGTTTAAGTGGTCTAATGAATAAGGATAGCATGTCAAAAGGTTAGAAGGTTCGTAAAGAACAGGGTGAGAGAAATATAGGTGTTTAGGGTCAATGAGGGAGGGAAAGAATTAATATGGAAGTGAATGGGTCAAAGATTAATCTGCCAGATGATATGTAGAAGAAGGATGATAGGTCTATAAGAGAAAACAAATATTTGTAGTGTTTGAGTGGTCTAATGAACAACATTAAGGATAGGTACTACAGACAAAAGGTTCATAAAGATGAGGGTGGGAGAAATAGAGGTGTTTATGATTTTTGAAAAAGACAAGGGGGTAAATGACATTAGATAGGGATTTCCCATGTTAAACGGAGGTGTCCCAGAAGCAACATTATTACACTACTTGTGTTAGTGTTGAAAAACCACTTTTCGCACTTGTGTTGGTGCAGGAAACCACTTTTGCACATGTATTAGTGTGGAAAAACCACTTTTCGCACTTGTGCTGGTGTTGAAAAACCACTTTTCGCACTTGTGTTAGTGTTGAAAAACCACTTTTCGCACTTGTGTTGGTGCAGGAAACCACTTTTGCACTTGTATTAGCGTGGAAAAACCACTTTTCGTACTTGTGTTGGTGTTGAAAAACCACTTTTCGCACTGTGTTGGTGCAGGAAACCACTTTTGCACTTGTATTAGTGTTGAAAAACCACTTTTCGCACTTATGTTAGTGTTGAAAAACCACTTTTCGCACTTGTGTTGGAGCAGGACACCACTTTTGCACTTGTATTAGTGTGGAAAAACCACTTTTTGCACTTGTGTTAGTGTTGAAAAACCTCTTTTCGCACTTGTGTTGGAGCAGGACACCACTTTCGCACTCGTGCTAGTGTTGCAAAACCACTTTCTGAACTCGCGCAAGTGTTGAAAACCACGTTTCACACATGTGTTATTGTTGAATAAGCACATCTCGCACTTGGGTTAGTATTGCAAAACCACTTTTCGGACTCGTGCTGTCAATGAATAACCACTTGACTCACTTGAGCCAGGGTTGAAAAGCACTTTTTGCACTTGTGTTAGTGTTGAAAACCATTTTTCGCACTTGTGCTGGCATTGAAAACCACTTTACACACTCGTGCAAGTGTTGAAAACCACGTTTCACACATGTGTTATTGTTGAATAAGCACATCTCGCACTTGTGTTAGTGTTGCAAAACCACTTTTTGAACTTGTGTTAGTGTTGAATAACCACTTGTTACACTTGCTTTGGTGTTGCAAAACCACTTTTCGCACTTGTGTCATTGTTGAATCACCACTTGTCTCACTTGTGCCAGGGTTGAATAACCACTTTATACACTCATGCTCCTGTTGAAAACCACTTTTCGCACTGGGGTTAGCATTGCAAAACCACTTTTCGCATTTGTGTTGGTGCAGGAAACCACTTTTGCACTTGTATTAGTGCGGAAAAAACACTTTTTGCACTTGCGATAGTGTTGAAAAAACACTTTTCACACTTGTGTTAGTGTTGAAAAATCACTTTTCGCACTTGTATTAGTGTTGAAAAACCACTTTTCGCACTTGTGTTGGTGCAGGAAACCACTTTTGCACTTGTATTAGTGTGGAAAAACCACTTTTCGCACTTGTGTTAGTGTTGAAAAACCACTTTTCGCACTTGTGTTAGTGTTGAAAAACCACTTTTGCACTTGTATTAGTGTTGAAAAACCACTTTTCGCACTTGTGTTGGTGCAGGAAACCACTTTTGCACTTGTATTAGTGTGGAAAAAACACTTTTTGCACTTGTGATAGTGTTGAAAAACCACTTTTCGCACTTGTGTTAGTGTTGAAATACCACTTTTCGCACTTGTGTTAGTGTTGAAAAACCACTTTTCGCACTTGTGTTAGTGTTGAAAAACCACTTTTCGCACTTGTGTTAGTGTTGAAAAACCACTTTTCGCACTTGTGTTGGTGCAGGAAACCACTTTTGCACTTGTATTAGTGTTGAAAAACCACTTTTCGCACTTGTGTTAGTGTTGAAAAACCACTTTTTGCACTTGTGTTAGTGTTGAAAAATCACTTTTCGCACTTGTGTTGGTGCAGGAAACCACTTTTGCACTTGTATTAGTGTGGAAAAAACACTTTTTGCACTTGTGATAGTGTTGAAAAACCACTTTTCGCACTTATGTTAGTGTTGAAAAACCACCTTTCGCACTTGTGTTGGAGCAGGAAACCACTTTTGCACTTGTATTAGTGTGGAAAAACCACTTTTTGCACTTGTGTTAGTGTTGAAAAACCACTTTTCGCACTTGTGTTAGTGTTGAAAAACCACTTTTCGCACTTGTGTTAGTGTTGAAAAACCACTTTTCGCACTTGTGTTAGTGTTGAAAAACCACTTTTCCCACTTGTGTTGGTGCAGGAAACCACTTTTGCACTTGTATTAGTGTGGAAAAACCACTTTTCGCACTTGTGTTAGTGTTGAAAAACCACTTTTCGCACTTGTGTTAGTGTTGAAAAACCACTTTTCGCACTTGTGTTAGTGTTGAAAAACCACTTTTCCCACTTGTGTTGGTGCAGGAAACCACTTTTGCACATGTATTAGTGTGGAAAAACCACTTTTCGCACTTGTGCTGGTGTTGAAAAACCACTTTTCGCACTTGTGTTAGTGTTGAAAAACCACTTTTCGCACTTGTGTTGGTGCAGGAAACCACTTTTGCACTTGTATTAGTGTGGAAAACCACTTTTCGCACTTGTGTTAGTGTTGAAAAACCACTTTTCGCACTTGTGTTAGTGTTGAAAAACCACTTTTCGCACTTGTGTTGGTGCAGGAAACCTCTTTGGCACTTGTGATATTGTAGAAAAACCACTTTTCGCACTTGTGTTAGTGTTGAAAAACCACTTTTCGCACTTGTGTTGGTGCAGGAAACCACTTTTGCACTTGTATTAGTGTGGAAAAACCACTTTTCGCACTTGTGTTAGTGTTGAAAAACCACTTTTCGCACTTGTGTTAGTGTTGAAAAACCACTTTTTGCACTTGTGTTAGTGTTGAAAAACCACTTTTCGCACTTGTGTTGGTGCAGGAAACCACTTTTGCACATGTATTAGTGTGGAAAAACCACTTTTCGCACTTGTGCTGGTGTTGAAAAACCACTTTTCGCACTTGTGTTAGTGTTGAAAACCCACTTTTCGCACTTGTGTTGGTGCAGGAAACCACTTTTGCACTTGTATTAGCGTGGAAAAACCACTTTTCGTACTTGTGTTGGTGTTGAAAAACCACTTTTCGCACTGTGTTGGTGCAGGAAACCACTTTTGCACTTGTATTAGTGTTGAAAAACCACTTTTCGCACTTATGTTAGTGTTGAAAAACCACTTTTCGCACTTGTGTTGGAGCAGGACACCACTTTTGCACTTGTATTAGTGTGGAAAAACCACTTTTTGCACTTGTGTTAGTGTTGAAAAACCTCTTTTCGCACTTGTGTTGGAGCAGGACACCACTTTCGCACTCGTGCTAGTGTTGCAAAACCACTTTCTGAACTCGCGCAAGTGTTGAAAACCACGTTTCACACATGTGTTATTGTTGAATAAGCACATCTCGCACTTGGGTTAGTATTGCAAAACCACTTTTCGGACTCGTGCTGTCAATGAATAACCACTTGACTCACTTGTGCCAGGGTTGAAAAGCACTTTTTGCACTTGTGTTAGTGTTGAAAACCATTTTTCGCACTTGTGCTGGCATTGAAAACCACTTTACACACTCGTGCAAGTGTTGAAAACCACGTTTCACACATGTGTTATTGTTGAATAAGCACATCTCGCACTTGTGTTAGTGTTGCAAAACCACTTTTTGAACTTGTGTTAGTGTTGAATAACCACTTGTTACACTTGCTTTGGTGTTGCAAAACCACTTTTCGCACTTGTGTCATTGTTGAATCACCACTTGTCTCACTTGTGCCAGGGTTGAATAACCACTTTATACACTCATGCTCCTGTTGAAAACCACTTTTCGCACTGGGGTTAGCATTGCAAAACCACTTTTCGCATTTGTGTTGGTGCAGGAAACCACTTTTGCACTTGTATTAGTGTGGAAAAAACACTTTTTGCACTTGCGATAGTGTTGAAAAACCACTTTTCACACTTGTGTTAGTGTTGAAAAATCACTTTTCGCACTTGTATTAGTGTTGAAAAACCACTTTTCGCACTTGTGTTGGTGCAGGAAACCACTTTTGCACTTGTATTAGTGTGGAAAAACCACTTTTCGCACTTGTGTTAGTGTTGAAAAACCACTTTTCGCACTTGTGTTAGTGTTGAAAAACCACTTTTTGCTCTTGTGATAGTGTTGAAAAACCACTTTTCGCACTTGTGTTAGTGTTGAAAAACCACTTTTCGCACTTGTGTTGGTGCAGGAAACCACTTTTGCACTTGTATTAGTGTGGAAAAACCACTTTTTGCACTTGTGATAGTGTTGAAAAACCACTTTTCGCACTTGTGTTAGTGTTGGAAAACCACTTTTCGCACTTGTGTTGGTGCAGGAAACCACTTTTGCACTTGTATTAGTGTGGAAAAACCACTTTTTGCACTTGTGTTAGTGTTGAAAAACCACTTTTCGCACTTGTGTTAGTGTTGAAAAACCACTTTTTGCTCTTGTGATAGTGTTGAAAAACCACTTTTCGCACTTGTTTTAGTGTTGAAAAACCACTTTTCGCACCTGTGTTAGTGTTGAAAAACCACTTTTCACACTTGTGTTGGTGCAGGAAACCACTTTTGCACTTGTATTAGTGTGGAAAAAACACTTTTTGCACTTGTGATAGTGTTGAAAAACCACTTTTCGCACTTGTGTTAGTGTTGAAATACCACTTTTCGCACTTGTGTTAGTGTTGAAAAACCACTTTTCGCACTTGTGTTAGTGTTGAAAAACCACTTTTCGCACTTGTGTTAGTGTTGAAAAACCACTTTTCGCACTTGTGTTGGTGCAGGAAACCACTTTTGCACTTGTATTAGTGTGGAAAAACCACTTTTTGCACTTGTGATAGTGTTGAAAACCCACTTTTCGCACATGTGTTAGTGAAGGAAACCACTTTTCGCACTTGTGTTGGTGCAGGAAACCACTTTTGCACTTGTATTAGTGTGGAAAAAACACTTTTTGCACTTGTGATAGTGTTGAAAAACCACTTCTCGCACTTGTGTTAATGTTGAAAATCCACTTTTCGCACTTGTGTTGGTGCAGGAAACCACTTTTGCACTTGTATTAGTGTGAAAAAAACACTTTTTGCACTTGTGATAGTGTTGGAAAACCACTTTTCGCACTTGTGTTAGTGTTGAAAAACCACTTTTGCTCTTGTATTAGTGTGAAAAAAACACTTTTTGCACTTGTGATAGTGTTGAAAAAACACTTTTCGCACTTGTGTTAGTGTTGAAAAACCACTTTTCGCACTTGTGTTGGTGCAGGAAACCACTTTTGCACTTGTATTAGTGTGGAAAAACCACTTTTCGCACTTGTGTTAGTGTTGAAAAAACACTTTTCGCACTTGTGTTAGTGTTGAAAAACCACTTTTCGCACTTGTGTTGGTGCAGGACACCACTTTTGCACTTGTATTAGTGTGGAAAAACCACTTTTCGCACTTGTGTTAGTGTTGAAAAACCACTTTTCGCACTTGTGTTAGTGTTGAAAAACCACTTTTCGCACTTGTGTTAGTGTTGAAAAACCACTTTTCGCACTTGTGTTGGTGCAGGACACGACTTTTGCACTTGTATTAGTGTGGAAAAACCACTTTTCGCACTTGTGTTAGTGTTGAAAAACCACTTTTCGCACTTGTGTTAGTGTTGAAAAACCACTTTTCGCACTTGTGTTAGTGTTGAAAAACCACTTTTCGCACTTGTGTTGGTGCAGGAAACCACTTTTGCACTTGCATTAGTGTGGAATAAACACTTTTCGCACTTGTGTTAGTGTTGAAAAACCACTTTTCGCACTTGTGTTAGTGTTGAAAAAACACTTTTCGCACTTGTGTTGGTGCAGGAAACCACTTTTGCACTTGTATTAGTGTGGAAAAAACACTTTTTGCACATGTGATAGTGTTGAAAAACCACTTTTCGCACTTGTGTTAGTGTTGAAAAACCACTTTTCGCACTTGTGTTGGTGCAGGAAACCACTTTTGCACTTGTATTAGTGTGGAAAAACCACTTTTCGCATTTGTGTTAGTGTTGAAAAACCACTTTTCGCACTTGTGTTAGTGTTGAAAAACCACTTTTTGCTCTTGTGATAGTGTTGAAAAACCACTTTTCGCACTTGTGTTAGTGTTGAAAAACCACTTTTCGCACTTGTGTTGGTGCAGGAAACCACTTTTGCACTTGTATTAGTGTGGAAAAACCACTTTTTGCACTTGTGATAGTGTTGAAAACCCACTTTTCGCACATGTGTTAGTGAAGGAAACCACTTTTCGCACTTGTGTTGGTGCAGGAAACCACTTTTGCACTTGTATTAGTGTGGAAAAAACACTTTTTGCACTTGTGATAGTGTTGAAAAACCACTTCTCACACTTGTGTTAGTGTTGAAAATCCACTTTTCGCACTTGTGTTTGTGCAGGAAACCACTTTTGCACTTGTATTAGTGTTAAAAAAACACTTTTTGCACTTGTGATAGTGTTGAAAAACCACTTTTCGCACTTGTGTTAGTGTTGAAAAACCACTTTTGCACTTGTATTAGTGTGAAAAAAACACTTTTTGCACTTGTGATAGTGTTGAAAAACCACTTTTCGCACTTGTGTTAGTGTTGAAAAACCACTTTTCGCACTTGTGTTGGTGTAGGAAACCACTTTTGCACTTGTATTAGTGTGGAAAAACCACTTTTCGCACTTGTGTTAGTGTTGAAAAACCACTTTTCGCACTTGTGTTAGTGTTGAAAAACCACTTTTCGCACTTGTGTTGGTGCAGGAAACCACTTTTGCACTTGTATTAGTGTGGGAAAAACACTTTTTGCACTTGTGATAGTGTTGAAAAACCACTTTTCGCACTTATGTTAGTGTTGAAAAACCACCTTTCGCACTTGTGTTGGAGCAGGAAACCACTTTTGCACTTGTATTAGTGTGGAAAAACCACTTTTTGCACTTGTGTTAGTGTTGAAAAACCACTTTTCGCACTTGTGTTAGTGTTGAAAAACCACTTTTCGCACTTGTGTTAGTGTTGAAAAACCACTTTTCGCACTTGTGTTAGTGTTGAAAAACCACTTTTCCCACTTGTGTTGGTGCAGGAAACCACTTTTGCACTTGTATTAGTGTGGAAAAACCACTTTTCGCACTTGTGTTAGTGTTGAAAAACCACTTTTCGCACTTGTGTTAGTGTTGAAAAACCACTTTTCGCACTTGTGTTAGTGTTGAAAAACCACTTTTCCCACTTGTGTTGGTGCAGGAAACCACTTTTGCACATGTATTAGTGTGGAAAAACCACTTTTCGCACTTGTGCTGGTGTTGAAAAACCACTTTTCGCACTTGTGTTAGTGTTGAAAAACCACTTTTCGCACTTGTGTTGGTGCAGGAAACCACTTTTGCACTTGTATTAGTGTGGAAAACCACTTTTCGCACTTGTGTTAGTGTTGAAAAACCACTTTTCGCACTTGTGTTAGTGTTGAAAAACCACTTTTCGCACTTGTGTTGGTGCAGGAAACCTCTTTTGCACTTGTGATATTGTAGAAAAACCACTTTTCGCACTTGTGTTAGTGTTGAAACACCACTTTTCGCACTTGTGTTGGTGCAGGAAACCACTTTTGCACTTGTATTAGTGTGGAAAAACCACTTTTCGCACTTGTGTTAGTGTTGAAAAACCACTTTTCGCACTTGTGTTAGTGTTGAAAAACCACTTTTTGCACTTGTGTTAGTGTTGAAAAACCACTTTTCGCACTTGTGTTGGTGCAGGAAACCACTTTTGCACATGTATTAGTGTGGAAAAACCACTTTTCGCACTTGTGCTGGTGTTGAAAAACCACTTTTCGCACTTGTGTTAGTGTTGAAAAACCACTTTTCGCACTTGTGTTGGTGCAGGAAACCACTTTTGCACTTGTATTAGCGTGGAAAAACCACTTTTCGTACTTGTGTTGGTGTTGAAAAACCACTTTTCGCACTGTGTTGGTGCAGGAAACCACTTTTGCACTTGTATTAGTGTTGAAAAACCACTTTTCGCACTTATGTTAGTGTTGAAAAACCACTTTTCGCACTTGTGTTGGAGCAGGACACCACTTTTGCACTTGTATTAGTGTGGAAAAACCACTTTTTGCACTTGTGTTAGTGTTGAAAAACCTCTTTTCGCACTTGTGTTGGAGCAGGACACCACTTTCGCACTCGTGCTAGTGTTGCAAAACCACTTTCTGAACTCGCGCAAGTGTTGAAAACCACGTTTCACACATGTGTTATTGTTGAATAAGCACATCTCGCACTTGGGTTAGTATTGCAAAACCACTTTTCGGACTCGTGCTGTCAATGAATAACCACTTGACTCACTTGAGCCAGGGTTGAAAAGCACTTTTTGCACTTGTGTTAGTGTTGAAAACCATTTTTCGCACTTGTGCTGGCATTGAAAACCACTTTACACACTCGTGCAAGTGTTGAAAACCACGTTTCACACATGTGTTATTGTTGAATAAGCACATCTCGCACTTGTGTTAGTGTTGCAAAACCACTTTTTGAACTTGTGTTAGTGTTGAATAACCACTTGTTACACTTGCTTTGGTGTTGCAAAACCACTTTTCGCACTTGTGTCATTGTTGAATCACCACTTGTCTCACTTGTGCCAGGGTTGAATAACCACTTTATACACTCATGCTCCTGTTGAAAACCACTTTTCGCACTGGGGTTAGCATTGCAAAACCACTTTTCGCATTTGTGTTGGTGCAGGAAACCACTTTTGCACTTGTATTAGTGTGGAAAAAACACTTTTTGCACTTGCGATAGTGTTGAAAAACCACTTTTCACACTTGTGTTAGTGTTGAAAAATCACTTTTCGCACTTGTATTAGTGTTGAAAAACCACTTTTCGCACTTGTGTTGGTGCAGGAAACCACTTTTGCACTTGTATTAGTGTGGAAAAACCACTTTTCGCACTTGTGTTAGTGTTGAAAAACCACTTTTCGCACTTGTGTTAGTGTTGAAAAACCACTTTTGCACTTGTATTAGTGTTGAAAAACCACTTTTCGCACTTGTGTTGGTGCAGGAAACCACTTTTGCACTTGTATTAGTGTGGAAAAAACACTTTTTGCACTTGTGATAGTGTTGAAAAACCACTTTTCGCACTTGTGTTAGTGTTGAAATACCACTTTTCGCACTTGTGTTAGTGTTGAAAAACCACTTTTCGCACTTGTGTTAGTGTTGAAAAACCACTTTTCGCACTTGTGTTAGTGTTGAAAAACCACTTTTCGCACTTGTGTTGGTGCAGGAAACCACTTTTGCACTTGTATTAGTGTTGAAAAACCACTTTTCGCACTTGTGTTAGTGTTGAAAAACCACTTTTTGCACTTGTGTTAGTGTTGAAAAATCACTTTTCGCACTTGTGTTGGTGCAGGAAACCACTTTTGCACTTGTATTAGTGTGGAAAAAACACTTTTTGCACTTGTGATAGTGTTGAAAAACCACTTTTCGCACTTATGTTAGTGTTGAAAAACCACCTTTCGCACTTGTGTTGGAGCAGGAAACCACTTTTGCACTTGTATTAGTGTGGAAAAACCACTTTTTGCACTTGTGTTAGTGTTGAAAAACCACTTTTCGCACTTGTGTTAGTGTTGAAAAACCACTTTTCGCACTTGTGTTAGTGTTAAAAAACCACTTTTCGCACTTGTGTTAGTGTTGAAAAACCACTTTTCCCACTTGTGTTGGTGCAGGAAACCACTTTTGCACTTGTATTAGTGTGGAAAAACCACTTTTCGCACTTGTGTTAGTGTTGAAAAACCACTTTTCGCACTTGTGTTAGTGTTGAAAAACCACTTTTCGCACTTGTGTTAGTGTTGAAAAACCACTTTTCCCACTTGTGTTGGTGCAGGAAACCACTTTTGCACATGTATTAGTGTGGAAAAACCACTTTTCGCACTTGTGCTGGTGTTGAAAAACCACTTTTCGCACTTGTGTTAGTGTTGAAAAACCACTTTTCGCACTTGTGTTGGTGCAGGAAACCACTTTTGCACTTGTATTAGTGTGGAAAACCACTTTTCGCACTTGTGTTAGTGTTGAAAAACCACTTTTCGCACTTGTGTTAGTGTTGAAAAACCACTTTTCGCACTTGTGTTGGTGCAGGAAACCTCTTTGGCACTTGTGATATTGTAGAAAAACCACTTTTCGCACTTGTGTTAGTGTTGAAAAACCACTTTTCGCACTTGTGTTGGTGCAGGAAACCACTTTTGCACTTGTATTAGTGTGGAAAAACCACTTTTCGCACTTGTGTTAGTGTTGAAAAACCACTTTTCGCACTTGTGTTAGTGTTGAAAAACCACTTTTTGCACTTGTGTTAGTGTTGAAAAACCACTTTTCGCACTTGTGTTGGTGCAGGAAACCACTTTTGCACATGTATTAGTGTGGAAAAACCACTTTTCGCACTTGTGCTGGTGTTGAAAAACCACTTTTCGCACTTGTGTTAGTGTTGAAAAACCACTTTTCGCACTTGTGTTGGTGCAGGAAACCACTTTTGCACTTGTATTAGCGTGGAAAAACCACTTTTCGTACTTGTGTTGGTGTTGAAAAACCACTTTTCGCACTGTGTTGGTGCAGGAAACCACTTTTGCACTTGTATTAGTGTTGAAAAACCACTTTTCGCACTTATGTTAGTGTTGAAAAACCACTTTTCGCACTTGTGTTGGAGCAGGACACCACTTTTGCACTTGTATTAGTGTGGAAAAACCACTTTTTGCACTTGTGTTAGTGTTGAAAAACCTCTTTTCGCACTTGTGTTGGAGCAGGACACCACTTTCGCACTCGTGCTAGTGTTGCAAAACCACTTTCTGAACTCGCGCAAGTGTTGAAAACCACGTTTCACACATGTGTTATTGTTGAATAAGCACATCTCGCACTTGGGTTAGTATTGCAAAACCACTTTTCGGACTCGTGCTGTCAATGAATAACCACTTGACTCACTTGTGCCAGGGTTGAAAAGCACTTTTTGCACTTGTGTTAGTGTTGAAAACCATTTTTCGCACTTGTGCTGGCATTGAAAACCACTTTACACACTCGTGCAAGTGTTGAAAACCACGTTTCACACATGTGTTATTGTTGAATAAGCACATCTCGCACTTGTGTTAGTGTTGCAAAACCACTTTTTGAACTTGTGTTAGTGTTGAATAACCACTTGTTACACTTGCTTTGGTGTTGCAAAACCACTTTTCGCACTTGTGTCATTGTTGAATCACCACTTGTCTCACTTGTGCCAGGGTTGAATAACCACTTTATACACTCATGCTCCTGTTGAAAACCACTTTTCGCACTGGGGTTAGCATTGCAAAACCACTTTTCGCATTTGTGTTGGTGCAGGAAACCACTTTTGCACTTGTATTAGTGTGGAAAAAACACTTTTTGCACTTGCGATAGTGTTGAAAAACCACTTTTCACACTTGTGTTAGTGTTGAAAAATCACTTTTCGCACTTGTATTAGTGTTGAAAAACCACTTTTCGCACTTGTGTTGGTGCAGGAAACCACTTTTGCACTTGTATTAGTGTGGAAAAACCACTTTTCGCACTTGTGTTAGTGTTGAAAAACCACTTTTCGCACTTGTGTTAGTGTTGAAAAACCACTTTTTGCTCTTGTGATAGTGTTGAAAAACCACTTTTCGCACTTGTGTTAGTGTTGAAAAACCACTTTTCGCACTTGTGTTGGTGCAGGAAACCACTTTTGCACTTGTATTAGTGTGGAAAAACCACTTTTTGCACTTGTGATAGTGTTGAAAAACCACTTTTCGCACTTGTGTTAGTGTTGGAAAACCACTTTTCGCACTTGTGTTGGTGCAGGAAACCACTTTTGCACTTGTATTAGTGTGGAAAAACCACTTTTTGCACTTGTGTTAGTGTTGAAAAACCACTTTTCGCACTTGTGTTAGTGTTGAAAAACCACTTTTTGCTCTTGTGATAGTGTTGAAAAACCACTTTTCGCACTTGTTTTAGTGTTGAAAAACCACTTTTCGCACCTGTGTTAGTGTTGAAAAACCACTTTTCGCACTTGTGTTGGTGCAGGAAACCACTTTTGCACTTGTATTAGTGTGGAAAAAACACTTTTTGCACTTGTGATAGTGTTGAAAAACCACTTTTCGCACTTGTGTTAGTGTTGAAATACCACTTTTCGCACTTGTGTTAGTGTTGAAAAACCACTTTTCGCACTTGTGTTAGTGTTGAAAAACCACTTTTCGCACTTGTGTTAGTGTTGAAAAACCACTTTTCGCACTTGTGTTGGTGCAGGAAACCACTTTTGCACTTGTATTAGTGTGGAAAAACCACTTTTTGCACTTGTGATAGTGTTGAAAACCCACTTTTCGCACATGTGTTAGTGAAGGAAACCACTTTTCGCACTTGTGTTGGTGCAGGAAACCACTTTTGCACTTGTATTAGTGTGGAAAAAACACTTTTTGCACTTGTGATAGTGTTGAAAAACCACTTCTCGCACTTGTGTTAATGTTGAAAATCCACTTTTCGCACTTGTGTTGGTGCAGGAAACCACTTTTGCACTTGTATTAGTGTGAAAAAAACACTTTTTGCACTTGTGATAGTGTTGGAAAACCACTTTTCGCACTTGTGTTAGTGTTGAAAAACCACTTTTGCTCTTGTATTAGTGTGAAAAAAACACTTTTTGCACTTGTGATAGTGTTGAAAAAACACTTTTCGCACTTGTGTTAGTGTTGAAAAACCACTTTTCGCACTTGTGTTGGTGCAGGAAACCACTTTTGCACTTGTATTAGTGTGGAAAAACCACTTTTCGCACTTGTGTTAGTGTTGAAAAAACACTTTTCGCACTTGTGTTAGTGTTGAAAAACCACTTTTCGCACTTGTGTTGGTGCAGGACACCACTTTTGCACTTGTATTAGTGTGGAAAAACCACTTTTCGCACTTGTGTTAGTGTTGAAAAACCACTTTTCGCACTTGTGTTAGTGTTGAAAAACCACTTTTCGCACTTGTGTTAGTGTTGAAAAACCACTTTTCGCACTTGTGTTGGTGCAGGACACGACTTTTGCACTTGTATTAGTGTGGAAAAACCACTTTTCGCACTTGTGTTAGTGTTGAAAAACCACTTTTCGCACTTGTGTTAGTGTTGAAAAACCACTTTTCGCACTTGTGTTAGTGTTGAAAAACCACTTTTCGCACTTGTGTTGGTGCAGGAAACCACTTTTGCACTTGCATTAGTGTGGAATAAACACTTTTCGCACTTGTGTTAGTGTTGAAAAACCACTTTTCGCACTTGTGTTAGTGTTGAAAAAACACTTTTCGCACTTGTGTTGGTGCAGGAAACCACTTTTGCACTTGTATTAGTGTGGAAAAAACACTTTTTGCACATGTGATAGTGTTGAAAAACCACTTTTCGCACTTGTGTTAGTGTTGAAAAACCACTTTTCGCACTTGTGTTGGTGCAGGAAACCACTTTTGCACTTGTATTAGTGTGGAAAAACCACTTTTCGCATTTGTGTTAGTGTTGAAAAACCACTTTTCGCACTTGTGTTAGTGTTGAAAAACCACTTTTTGCTCTTGTGATAGTGTTGAAAAACCACTTTTCGCACTTGTGTTAGTGTTGAAAAACCACTTTTCGCACTTGTGTTGGTGCAGGAAACCACTTTTGCACTTGTATTAGTGTGGAAAAACCACTTTTTGCACTTGTGATAGTGTTGAAAACCCACTTTTCGCACATGTGTTAGTGAAGGAAACCACTTTTCGCACTTGTGTTGGTGCAGGAAACCACTTTTGCACTTGTATTAGTGTGGAAAAAACACTTTTTGCACTTGTGATAGTGTTGAAAAACCACTTCTCACACTTGTGTTAGTGTTGAAAATCCACTTTTCGCACTTGTGTTTGTGCAGGAAACCACTTTTGCACTTGTATTAGTGTTAAAAAAACACTTTTTGCACTTGTGATAGTGTTGAAAAACCACTTTTCGCACTTGTGTTAGTGTTGAAAAACCACTTTTGCACTTGTATTAGTGTGAAAAAAACACTTTTTGCACTTGTGATAGTGTTGAAAAACCACTTTTCGCACTTGTGTTAGTGTTGAAAAACCACTTTTCGCACTTGTGTTGGTGTAGGAAACCACTTTTGCACTTGTATTAGTGTGGAAAAACCACTTTTCGCACTTGTGTTAGTGTTGAAAAACCACTTTTCGCACTTGTGTTAGTGTTGAAAAACCACTTTTCGCACTTGTGTTGGTGCAGGAAACCACTTTTGCACTTGTATTAGTGTGGGAAAAACACTTTTTGCACTTGTGATAGTGTTGAAAAACCACTTTTCGCACTTGTGTTGGTGCAGGAAACCACTTTTGCACTTGTATTAGTGTGGAAAAACCACTTTTCGCACTTGTGTTAGTGTGGAAAAAACACTTTTGCACTTGTGATGGTGTTGAAAAACAACTTTTCGCACTTGTGTTAGTGTTGAAAAACCACTTTTCGCACTTGTGTTGGTGCAGGAAACCACTTTTGCACTTGTATTAGTGTGGCAAAACCACTTTTCGCACTTGTGTTAGTGTTGAAAAACCACTTTTCGCACTTGTGTTAGTTTTGAAAAACCACTTTTCGCACCTGTGTTAGTGTTGAAAAACCACTTTTCGCACTTGTGTTGGTGCAGGAAACCACTTTTGCACTTGTATTAGTGTGGAAAAAACACTTTTTGCACTTGTGATAGTGTTGAAAAACCACTTTTCGCACTTGTGTTAGTGTTGAAAAACCACTTTTCGCACTTGTGTTAGTGTTGAAAAACCACCTTTCGCACTTGTGTTGGTGCAGGAAACCACTTTTGCACTTGTGTTGGTGCAGGAAACCACTTTTGCACTTGTATTAGTGTGGCAAAACCACTTTTCGCACTTGTGTTAGTGTTGAAAAACCACTTTTCGCACTTGTGTTAGTGTTGAAAAACCACTTTTCGCACTTGTGTTTGTGTTCAAAAACCACTTTTCGCACTTGTGTTGGTGCAGGAAACCACTTTTGCACTTGTATTAGTGTGGAAAAAACACTTTTTGCACTTGTGATAGTGTGGAAAAACCACTTTTCGCACTTGTGTTAATGTTGAAAAACCACTTTTCGCACTTGTGTTGGTGCAGGAAACCACTTTTGCACTTGTATTAGTGTGGAAAAACCACTTTTCGCACTTGTGTTAGTGTTGAAAAACCACTTTTCGCACTTGTGTTAGTGTTGAAAAACCACTTTTCGCACTTGTGTTGGTGCAGGAAACACTTTTGCACTTCTATTAGTGTGGAAAAAACACTTTTTGCACTTGTGATAGTGTTGAAAAACCACTTTTCGCACTTGTGTTAGTGTTGAAAAACCACTTTTCGCACTTGTGTTGGTGCAGGAAACCACTTTTGCACTTGTATTAGTGTGGAAAAAACACTTTTTGCACTTGTGATAGTGTTGAAAAACCACTTTTCGCACTTGTGTTAGTGTTGAAAAACCACTTTTCGCACTTGTGTTAGTGTTGAAAAACCACCTTTCGCACTTGTGTTGGTGCAGGAAACCACTTTTGCACTTGTATTAGTGTGGAAAAAACACTTTTTGCACTTGTGATAGTGTTGAAAAACCACTTTTCGCACTTGTGTTAATGTTGAAAAACCACTTTTCGCACTTGTGTTGGTGCAGGAAACCAATTTTGCACTTGTATTAGTGTGGAAAAACCACTTTTCGCACTTGTGTTAGTGTTGAAAAACCACTTTTCGCACTTGTGTTAGTGTTGAAAAACCACTTTTCGCACTTGTGTTGGTGCAGGAAACCACTTTTGCACTTCTATTCGTGTGGAAAAAACACTTTTTGCACTTGTGATAGTGTTGAAAAACCACTTTTCGCACTGGGGTTAGTGTTGAAAAACCACTTTTCGCACTTGTGTTGGTGCAGGAAACCTCTTTTGCACTTGTGATATTGTAGAAAAACCACTTTTCGCACTTGTGTTAGTGTTGAAAAACCACTTTTCGCACTTGTGTTGGTGCAGGAAACCACTTTTGCACTTGTATTAGTGTGGAAAAACCACTTTTCGCACTTGTGTTAGTGTTGAAAAACCACTTTTCGCACTTGTGTTAGTGTTGAAAAACCACTTTTTGCACTTGTGTTAGTGTTGAAAAACCACTTTTCGCACTTGTGTTGGTGCAGGAAACCACTTTTGCACATGTATTAGTGTGGAAAAACCACTTTTCGCACTTGTGCTGGTGTTGAAAAACCACTTTTCGCACTTGTGTTAGTGTTGAAAAACCACTTTTCGCACTTGTGTTGGTGCAGGAAACCACTTTTGCACTTGTATTAGCGTGGAAAAACCACTTTTCGTACTTGTGTTGGTGTTGAAAAACCACTTTTCGCACTGTGTTGGTGCAGGAAACCACTTTTGCACTTGTATTAGTGTTGAAAAACCACTTTTCGCACTTATGTTAGTGTTGAAAAACCACTTTTCGCACTTGTGTTGGAGCAGGACACCACTTTTGCACTTGTATTAGTGTGGAAAAACCACTTTTTGCACTTGTGTTAGTGTTGAAAAACCTCTTTTCGCACTTGTGTTGGAGCAGGACACCACTTTCGCACTCGTGCTAGTGTTGCAAAACCACTTTCTGAACTCGCGCAAGTGTTGAAAACCACGTTTCACACATGTGTTATTGTTGAATAAGCACATCTCGCACTTGGGTTAGTATTGCAAAACCACTTTTCGGACTCGTGCTGTCAATGAATAACCACTTGACTCACTTGTGCCAGGGTTGAAAAGCACTTTTTGCACTTGTGTTAGTGTTGAAAACCATTTTTCGCACTTGTGCTGGCATTGAAAACCACTTTACACACTCGTGCAAGTGTTGAAAACCACGTTTCACACATGTGTTATTGTTGAATAAGCACATCTCGCACTTGTGTTAGTGTTGAAAAACCACTTTTTGCTCTTGTGATAGTGTTGAAAAACCACTTTTCGCACTTGTGTTAGTGTTGAAAAACCACTTTTCGCACTTGTGTTGGTGCAGGAAACCACTTTTGCACTTGTATTAGTGTGGAAAAACCACTTTTTGCACTTGTGATAGTGTTGAAAAACCACTTTTCGCACTTGTGTTAGTGTTGGAAAACCACTTTTCGCACTTGTGTTGGTGCAGGAAACCACTTTTGCACTTGTATTAGTGTGGAAAAACCACTTTTTGCACTTGTGTTAGTGCTGAAAAACCACTTTTCGCACTTGTGTTAGTGTTGAAAAACCACTTTTTGCTCTTGTGATAGTGTTGAAAAACCACTTTTCGCACTTGTTTTAGTGTTGAAAAACCACTTTTCGCACCTGTGTTAGTGTTGAAAAACCACTTTTCGCACTTGTGTTGGTGCAGGAAACCACTTTTGCACTTGTATTAGTGTGGAAAAAACACTTTTTGCACTTGTGATAGTGTTGAAAAACCACTTTTCGCACTTGTGTTAGTGTTGAAATACCACTTTTCGCACTTGTGTTAGTGTTGAAAAACCACTTTTCGCACTTGTGTTAGTGTTGAAAAACCACTTTTCGCACTTGTGTTAGTGTTGAAAAACCACTTTTCGCACTTGTGTTGGTGCAGGAAACCACTTTTGCACTTGTATTAGTGTGGAAAAACCACTTTTTGCACTTGTGATAGTGTTGAAAACCCACTTTTCGCACATGTGTTAGTGAAGGAAACCACTTTTCGCACTTGTGTTGGTGCAGGAAACCACTTTTGCACTTGTATTAGTGTGGAAAAAACACTTTTTGCACTTGTGATAGTGTTGAAAAACCACTTCTCGCACTTGTGTTAATGTTGAAAATCCACTTTTCGCACTTGTGTTGGTGCAGGAAACCACTTTTGCACTTGTATTAGTGTGAAAAAAACACTTTTTGCACTTGTGATAGTGTTGGAAAACCACTTTTCGCACTTGTGTTAGTGTTGAAAAACCACTTTTGCTCTTGTATTAGTGTGAAAAAAACACTTTTTGCACTTGTGATAGTGTTGAAAAAACACTTTTCGCACTTGTGTTAGTGTTGAAAAACCACTTTTCGCACTTGTGTTGGTGCAGGAAACCACTTTTGCACTTGTATTAGTGTGGAAAAACCACTTTTCGCACTTGTGTTAGTGTTGAAAAAACACTTTTCGCACTTGTGTTAGTGTTGAAAAACCACTTTTCGCACTTGTGTTGGTGCAGGACACCACTTTTGCACTTGTATTAGTGTGGAAAAACCACTTTTCGCACTTGTGTTAGTGTTGAAAAACCACTTTTCGCACTTGTGTTAGTGTTGAAAAACCACTTTTCGCACTTGTGTTAGTGTTGAAAAACCACTTTTCGCACTTGTGTTGGTGCAGGACACCACTTTTGCACTTGTATTAGTGTGGAAAAACCACTTTTCGCACTTGTGTTAGCGTTGAAAAACCACTTTTCGCACTTGTGTTAGTGTTGAAAAACCACTTTTCGCACTTGTGTTAGTGTTGAAAAACCACTTTTCGCACTTGTGTTGGTGCAGGAAACCACTTTTGCACTTGCATTAGTGTGGAATAAACACTTTTCGCACTTGTGTTAGTGTTGAAAAACCACTTTTCGCACTTGTGTTAGTGTTGAAAAAACACTTTTCGCACTTGTGTTGGTGCAGGAAACCACTTTTGCACTTGTATTAGTGTGGAAAAAACACTTTTTGCACATGTGATAGTGTTGAAAAACCACTTTTCGCACTTGTGTTAGTGTTGAAAAACCACTTTTCGCACTTGTGTTGGTGCAGGAAACCACTTTTGCACTTGTATTAGTGTGGAAAAACCACTTTTCGCATTTGTGTTAGTGTTGAAAAACCACTTTTCGCACTTGTGTTAGTGTTGAAAAACCACTTTTTGCTCTTGTGATAGTGTTGAAAAACCACTTTTCGCACTTGTGTTAGTGTTGAAAAACCACTTTTCGCACTTGTGTTGGTGCAGGAAACCACTTTTGCACTTGTATTAGTGTGGAAAAACCACTTTTTGCACTTGTGATAGTGTTGAAAACCCACTTTTCGCACATGTGTTAGTGAAGGAAACCACTTTTCGCACTTGTGTTGGTGCAGGAAACCACTTTTGCACTTGTATTAGTGTGGAAAAAACACTTTTTGCACTTGTGATAGTGTTGAAAAACCACTTCTCACACTTGTGTTAGTGTTGAAAATCCACTTTTCGCACTTGTGTTTGTGCAGGAAACCACTTTTGCACTTGTATTAGTGTTAAAAAAACACTTTTTGCACTTGTGATAGTGTTGAAAAACCACTTTTCGCACTTGTGTTAGTGTTGAAAAACCACTTTTGCACTTGTATTAGTGTGAAAAAAACACTTTTTGCACTTGTGATAGTGTTGAAAAACCACTTTTCGCACTTGTGTTAGTGTTGAAAAACCACTTTTCGCACTTGTGTTGGTGTAGGAAACCACTTTTGCACTTGTATTAGTGTGGAAAAACCACTTTTCGCACTTGTGTTAGTGTTGAAAAACCACTTTTCGCACTTGTGTTAGTGTTGAAAAACCACTTTTCGCACTTGTGTTGGTGCAGGAAACCACTTTTGCACTTGTATTAGTGTGGGAAAAACACTTTTTGCACTTGTGATAGTGTTGAAAAACCACTTTTCGCACTTGTGTTGGTGCAGGAAACCACTTTTGCACTTGTATTAGTGTGGAAAAACCACTTTTCGCACTTGTGTTAGTGTGGAAAAAACACTTTTTGCACTTGTGATGGTGTTGAAAAACAACTTTTCGCACTTGTGATAGTGTTGAAAAACCACTTTTCGCACTTGTGTTGGTGCAGGAAACCACTTTTGCACTTGTATTAGTGTGGCAAAACCACTTTTCGCACTTGTGTTAGTGTTGAAAAACCACTTTTCGCACTTGTGTTAGTTTTGAAAAACCACTTTTCGCACCTGTGTTAGTGTTGAAAAACCACTTTTCGCACTTGTGTTGGTGCAGGAAACCACTTTTGCACTTGTATTAGTGTGGAAAAAACACTTTTTGCACTTGTGATAGTGTTGAAAAACCACTTTTCGCACTTGTGTTAGTGTTGAAAAACCACTTTTCGCACTTGTGTTTGTGTTCAAAAACCACTTTTCGCACTTGTGTTGGTGCAGGAAACCACTTTTGCACTTGTATTAGTGTGGAAAAAACACTTTTTGCACTTGTGATAGTGTGGAAAAACCACTTTTCGCACTTGTGTTAATGTTGAAAAACTACTTTTCGCACTTGTGTTGGTGCAGGAAACCACTTTTTGAACTTGTGTTAGTGTTGAATAACCACTTGTTACACTTGCTTTGGTGTTGCAAAACCACTTTTCGCACTTGTGTCATTGTTGAATCACCACTTGTCTCACTTGTGCCAGGGTTGAATAACCACTTTATACACTCATGCTCCTGTTGAAAACCACTTTTCGCACTGGGGTTAGCATTGCAAAACCACTTTTCGCATTTGTGTTGGTGCAGGAAACCACTTTTGCACTTGTATTAGTGTGGAAAAAACACTTTTTGCACTTGCGATAGTGTTGAAAAACCACTTTTCACACTTGTGTTAGTGTTGAAAAATCACTTTTCGCACTTGTATTAGTGTTGAAAAACCACTTTTCGCACTTGTGTTGGTGCAGGAAACCACTTTTGCACTTGTATTAGTGTGGAAAAACCACTTTTCGCACTTGTGTTAGTGTTGAAAAACCACTTTTCGCACTTGTGTTAGTGTTGAAAAACCACTTTTTGCTCTTGTGATAGTGTTGAAAAACCACTTTTCGCACTTGTGTTAGTGTTGAAAAACCACTTTTCGCACTTGTGTTGGTGCAGGAAACCACTTTTGCACTTGTATTAGTGTGGAAAAACCACTTTTTGCACTTGTGATAGTGTTGAAAAACCACTTTTCGCACTTGTGTTAGTGTTGGAAAACCACTTTTCGCACTTGTGTTGGTGCAGGAAACCACTTTTGCACTTGTATTAGTGTGGAAAAACCACTTTTTGCACTTGTGTTAGTGCTGAAAAACCACTTTTCGCACTTGTGTTAGTGTTGAAAAACCACTTTTTGCTCTTGTGATAGTGTTGAAAAACCACTTTTCGCACTTGTTTTAGTGTTGAAAAACCACTTTTCGCACCTGTGTTAGTGTTGAAAAACCACTTTTCGCACTTGTGTTGGTGCAGGAAACCACTTTTGCACTTGTATTAGTGTGGAAAAAACACTTTTTGCACTTGTGATAGTGTTGAAAAACCACTTTTCGCACTTGTGTTAGTGTTGAAATACCACTTTTCGCACTTGTGTTAGTGTTGAAAAACCACTTTTCGCACTTGTGTTAGTGTTGAAAAACCACTTTTCGCACTTGTGTTAGTGTTGAAAAACCACTTTTCGCACTTGTGTTGGTGCAGGAAACCACTTTTGCACTTGTATTAGTGTGGAAAAACCACTTTTTGCACTTGTGATAGTGTTGAAAACCCACTTTTCGCACATGTGTTAGTGAAGGAAACCACTTTTCGCACTTGTGTTGGTGCAGGAAACCACTTTTGCACTTGTATTAGTGTGGAAAAAACACTTTTTGCACTTGTGATAGTGTTGAAAAACCACTTCTCGCACTTGTGTTAATGTTGAAAATCCACTTTTCGCACTTGTGTTGGTGCAGGAAACCACTTTTGCACTTGTATTAGTGTGAAAAAAACACTTTTTGCACTTGTGATAGTGTTGGAAAACCACTTTTCGCACTTGTGTTAGTGTTGAAAAACCACTTTTGCTCTTGTATTAGTGTGAAAAAAACACTTTTTGCACTTGTGATAGTGTTGAAAAAACACTTTTCGCACTTGTGTTAGTGTTGAAAAACCACTTTTCGCACTTGTGTTGGTGCAGGAAACCACTTTTGCACTTGTATTAGTGTGGAAAAACCACTTTTCGCACTTGTGTTAGTGTTGAAAAAACACTTTTCGCACTTGTGTTAGTGTTGAAAAACCACTTTTCGCACTTGTGTTGGTGCAGGACACCACTTTTGCACTTGTATTAGTGTGGAAAAACCACTTTTCGCACTTGTGTTAGTGTTGAAAAACCACTTTTCGCACTTGTGTTAGTGTTGAAAAACCACTTTTCGCACTTGTGTTAGTGTTGAAAAACCACTTTTCGCACTTGTGTTGGTGCAGGACACCACTTTTGCACTTGTATTAGTGTGGAAAAACCACTTTTCGCACTTGTGTTAGCGTTGAAAAACCACTTTTCGCACTTGTGTTAGTGTTGAAAAACCACTTTTCGCACTTGTGTTAGTGTTGAAAAACCACTTTTCGCACTTGTGTTGGTGCAGGAAACCACTTTTGCACTTGCATTAGTGTGGAATAAACACTTTTCGCACTTGTGTTAGTGTTGAAAAACCACTTTTCGCACTTGTGTTAGTGTTGAAAAAACACTTTTCGCACTTGTGTTGGTGCAGGAAACCACTTTTGCACTTGTATTAGTGTGGAAAAAACACTTTTTGCACATGTGATAGTGTTGAAAAACCACTTTTCGCACTTGTGTTAGTGTTGAAAAACCACTTTTCGCACTTGTGTTGGTGCAGGAAACCACTTTTGCACTTGTATTAGTGTGGAAAAACCACTTTTCGCATTTGTGTTAGTGTTGAAAAACCACTTTTCGCACTTGTGTTAGTGTTGAAAAACCACTTTTTGCTCTTGTGATAGTGTTGAAAAACCACTTTTCGCACTTGTGTTAGTGTTGAAAAACCACTTTTCGCACTTGTGTTGGTGCAGGAAACCACTTTTGCACTTGTATTAGTGTGGAAAAACCACTTTTTGCACTTGTGATAGTGTTGAAAACCCACTTTTCGCACATGTGTTAGTGAAGGAAACCACTTTTCGCACTTGTGTTGGTGCAGGAAACCACTTTTGCACTTGTATTAGTGTGGAAAAAACACTTTTTGCACTTGTGATAGTGTTGAAAAACCACTTCTCACACTTGTGTTAGTGTTGAAAATCCACTTTTCGCACTTGTGTTTGTGCAGGAAACCACTTTTGCACTTGTATTAGTGTTAAAAAAACACTTTTTGCACTTGTGATAGTGTTGAAAAACCACTTTTCGCACTTGTGTTAGTGTTGAAAAACCACTTTTGCACTTGTATTAGTGTGAAAAAAACACTTTTTGCACTTGTGATAGTGTTGAAAAACCACTTTTCGCACTTGTGTTAGTGTTGAAAAACCACTTTTCGCACTTGTGTTGGTGTAGGAAACCACTTTTGCACTTGTATTAGTGTGGAAAAACCACTTTTCGCACTTGTGTTAGTGTTGAAAAACCACTTTTCGCACTTGTGTTAGTGTTGAAAAACCACTTTTCGCACTTGTGTTGGTGCAGGAAACCACTTTTGCACTTGTATTAGTGTGGGAAAAACACTTTTTGCACTTGTGATAGTGTTGAAAAACCACTTTTCGCACTTGTGTTGGTGCAGGAAACCACTTTTGCACTTGTATTAGTGTGGAAAAACCACTTTTCGCACTTGTGTTAGTGTGGAAAAAACACTTTTTGCACTTGTGATGGTGTTGAAAAACAACTTTTCGCACTTGTGATAGTGTTGAAAAACCACTTTTCGCACTTGTGTTGGTGCAGGAAACCACTTTTGCACTTGTATTAGTGTGGCAAAACCACTTTTCGCACTTGTGTTAGTGTTGAAAAACCACTTTTCGCACTTGTGTTAGTTTTGAAAAACCACTTTTCGCACCTGTGTTAGTGTTGAAAAACCACTTTTCGCACTTGTGTTGGTGCAGGAAACCACTTTTGCACTTGTATTAGTGTGGAAAAAACACTTTTTGCACTTGTGATAGTGTTGAAAAACCACTTTTCGCACTTGTGTTAGTGTTGAAAAACCACTTTTCGCACTTGTGTTTGTGTTCAAAAACCACTTTTCGCACTTGTGTTGGTGCAGGAAACCACTTTTGCACTTGTATTAGTGTGGAAAAAACACTTTTTGCACTTGTGATAGTGTGGAAAAACCACTTTTCGCACTTGTGTTAATGTTGAAAAACCACTTTTCGCACTTGTGTTGGTGCAGGAAACCACTTTTGCACTTGTATTAGTGTGGAAAAACCACTTTTCGCACTTGTGTTAGTGTTGAAAAACCACTTTTCGCACTTGTGTTAGTGTTGAAAAACCACTTTTCGCACTTGTGTTGGTGCAGGAAACACTTTTGCACTTCTATTAGTGTGGAAAAAACACTTTTTGCACTTGTGATAGTGTTGAAAAACCACTTTTCGCACTTGTGTTAGTGTTGAAAAACCACTTTTCGCACTTGTGTTGGTGCAGGAAACCACTTTTGCACTTGTATTAGTGTGGAAAAAACACTTTTTGCACTTGTGATAGTGTTGAAAAACCACTTTTCGCACTTGTGTTAGTGTTGAAAAACCACTTTTCGCACTTGTGTTAGTGTTGAAAAACCACCTTTCGCACTTGTGTTGGTGCAGGAAACCACTTTTGCACTTGTATTAGTGTGGAAAAAACACTTTTTGCACTTGTGATAGTGTTGAAAAACCACTTTTCGCACTTGTGTTAATGTTGAAAAACCACTTTTCGCACTTGTGTTGGTGCAGGAAACCAATTTTGCACTTGTATTAGTGTGGAAAAACCACTTTTCGCACTTGTGTTAGTGTTGAAAAACCACTTTTCGCACTTGTGTTAGTGTTGAAAAACCACTTTTCGCACTTGTGTTGGTGCAGGAAACCACTTTTGCACTTCTATTCGTGTGGAAAAAACACTTTTTGCACTTGTGATAGTGTTGAAAAACCACTTTTCGCACTTGTGTTAGTGTTGAAAAACCACTTTTCACACTTGTTTTGGTGCAGGAAACCACTTTTGCACTTGTATTAGTGTGGAAAAACTACTTTTCGCACTTGTGTTAGTGTTGAAAAACCACTTTTCGCACTTGTGTTAGTGTTGAAAAACCACTTTTCGCACTTGTGTTAGTGTTGAAAAACCACTTTTCGCACTTGTTTTGGTGCAGGAAACCACTTTTGCACTTGTATTAGTGTGGAAATACACTTTTTGCACTTGTGATAGTGTTGAAAAACCACTTTTCGCACTTGTGTTAGTGTTGAAAAACCACTTTTCGCACGTGTGTTGGTGCAGGAAACCACTTTTGCACTTGTATTAGTGTGGAAAAACCACTTTTCGCACTTGTGTTAGTGTTGAAAACCCACTTTTCACACATGTGTTAGTGAAGGAAACCACTTTTCGCACTTATGTTGATGCAGGAAACCACTTTTGCACTTGTATTAGTGTGGAAAAAACACTTTTTGCACTTGTGATAGTGTTGAAAAACCACTTTTCGCACTTGTGTTAGTGTTGAAAATCCACTTTTCGCACTTGTGTTGGTGCAGGAAACCACTTTTGCACTTGTATTAGTGTGGAAAATACACTTTTTGCACTTGTGATAGTGTTGAAAAACCACTTCTCGCACTTGTGTTAGTGTTGAAAATCCACTTTTCGCACTTGTGTTGGTGCAGGAAACCACTTTTGCACTTGTATTAGTGTGAAAAAAACACTTTTTGCACTTGTGATAGTGTTGAAAAACCACTTTTCGCACTTGTGTTAGTGTTGAAAAACCACTTTTGCACTTGTATTAGTGTGAAAAAAACACTTTTTGCACTTGTGATAGTGTTGAAAAAACACTTTTCGCACTTGTGTTAGTGTTGAAAAACCACTTTTCGCACTTGTGTTGGTGCAGGAAACCACTTTTGCACTTGTATTAGTGTGGAAAAACCACTTTTCGCACTTGTGTTAGTGTTGAAAAACCACTTTTCGCACTTGTGTTAGTGTTGAAAAACCACTTTTCGCACTTGTGTTGGTGCAGGAAACCACTTTTGCACTTGTATTAGTGTGGGAAAAACACTTTTTGCACTTGTGATGGTGTTGAAAAACCACTTTTCGCACTTGTGTTAGTGTTGAAAAACCACTTTTCGCACTTGTGTTGGTGCAGGACACCACTTTTGCACTTGTATTATTGTGGAAAAACCACTTTTCGCACTTGTGTTAGTGTTGAAAAACCACTTTTCGCACTTGTGTTAGTGTTGAAAAACCACTTTTCGCACTTGTGTTAGTGTTGAAAAACCACTTTTTGCACTTGTGTTGGTGCAGGAAACCACTTTTGCACTTGTATTAGTGTGGAAAAAACACTTTTCGCACTTATGTTAGTGTTGAAAAACCACTTTTCGCACTTGTGTTAGTGTTTAAAAACCACTTTTCGCACTTGTGTTGGTGCAGGAAACCACTTTTGCACTTGTATTAGTGTAGAAAAACCACTTTTCGCACTTGTGTTAGTGTTGAAAAACCACTTTTCGCACTTGTGTTGGTGCAGGAAACCACTTTTGCACTTGTATTAGTGTGGAAAAACCACTTTTCGCACTTGTGTTAGTGTTGAAAAACCACTTTTCGCACTTGTGTTAGTGTTGAAAAACCACTTTTTGCTCTTGTGATAGTGTTGAAAAACCACTTTTCGCACTTGTGTTAGTGTTGAAAAACCACTTTTCGCACTTGTGTTGGTGCAGGAAACCACTTTTGCACTTATATTAGTGTGGAAAAACCACTTTTTGCACTTGTGATAGTGTTGAAACCCCACTTTTCGCACATGTGTTAGTGAAGGAAACCACTTTTCGCACTTGTGTTGATGCAGGAAACCACTTTTGCACTTGTATTAGTGTGGAAAAAACACTTTTTGCACTTGTGATAGTGTTGAAAAACCACTTCTCGCACTTGTGTTAGTGTTGAAAAAGCCACTTTTCGCACTTGTGTTGGTGCAGGAAACCACTTTTGCACTTGTATTAGTGTGAAAAAAACACTTTTTGCACTTGTGTTAGTGTTGAAAAACCACTTTTGCACTTGTATTAGTGTGAAAAAAACACTTTTTGCACTTGTGTTAGTGTTGAAAAACCACTTTTGCACTTGTATTAGTGTTGAAAAACCACTTTTTGCACTTGTGTTAGTGTTGAAAAACTACTTTTGCACTTGTATTAGTGTGAAAAAAACACTTTTTGCACTTGTGATAGTGTTGAAAAAACACTTTTCGCACTTGTGTTAGTGTTGAAAAACCACTTTTCGCACTTGTGTTGGTGCAGGAAACCACTTTTGCACTTGTATTAGTGTGGAAAAACCACTTTTTGCACTTGTGTTAGTGTTGAAAAACCACTTTTCGCACTTATGTTAGTGTTGAAAAACCACTTTTCGCACTGTGTTGGTGCAGGCACTGTGTTGTGTTGGTGCAGGAAACCACTTTTGCACTTGTGTTGGTGCAGGAAACCACTTTTGCACTTGTATTAGTGTGGAAAAAACACTTTTTGCACTTGTGATAGTGTTGAAAAACCACTTTTCGCACTTGTGTTAGTGTTTTAAAACCACTTTTCGCACTTGTGTTGGTGCAGGAAACCACTTTTGCACTTGTATTAGTGTAGAAAAACCACTTTTCGCACTTGTGTTAGTGTTGAAAAACCACTTTTCGCACTTGTGTTGGTGCAGGAAACCACTTTTGCACTTGTATTAGTGTGGAAAAACCACTTTTCGCACTTGTGTTAGTGTTGAAAAACCACTTTTCGCACTTGTGTTAGTGTTGAAAAACCACTTTTTGCTCCTGTGATAGTGTTGAAAAACCACTTTTCGCACTTGTGTTAGTGTTGAAAAACCACTTTTCGCACTTGTGTTGGTGCAGGAAACCACTTTTGCACTTATATTAGTGTGGAAAAACCACTTTTTGCACTTGTGATAGTGTTGAAACCCCACTTTTCGCACATGTGTTAGTGAAGGAAACCACTTTTCGCACTTGTGTTGATGCAGGAAACCACTTTTGTACTTGTATTAGTGTGGAAAAAACACTTTTTGCACTTGTGATAGTGTTGAAAAACCACTTCTCGCACTTGTGTTAGTGTTGAAAAAGCCACTTTTCGCACTTGTGTTGGTGCAGGAAACCACTTTTGCACTTGTATTAGTGTGAAAAAAACACTTTTTGCACTTGTGTTAGTGTTGAAAAACCACTTTTGCACTTGTATTAGTGTGAAAAAAACACTTTTTGCACTGTGTTAGTGTTGAAAAACCACTTTTGCACTTGTATTAGTGTTGAAAAACCACTTTTTGCACTTGTGTTAGTGTTGAAAAACCACTTTTGCACTTGTATTAGTGTGAAAAAAACACTTTTTGCACTTGTGATAGTGTTGAAAAAACACTTTTCGCACTTGTGTTAGTGTTGAAAAACCACTTTTCGCACTTGTGTTGGTGCAGGAAACCACTTTTGCACTTGTATTAGTGTGGAAAAACCACTTTTTGCACTTGTGTTAGTGTTGAAAAACCACTTTTCGCACTTATGTTAGTGTTGAAAAACCACTTTTCGCACTGTGTTGGTGCAGGCACTGTGTTGTGTTGGTGCAGGAAACCACTTTTGCACTTGTGTTGGTGCAGGAAACCACTTTTGCACTTGTATTAGTGTGGAAAAAACACTTTTTGCACTTGTGATAGTGTTGAAAAACCACTTCTCGCACTTGTGTTAGTGTTGAAAAACCACTTCTCGCACTTGTGTTAGTGTTGAAAATCCACTTTTCGCACTTGTGTTGGTGCAGGAAACCACTTTTGCACTTGTATTAGTGTGAAAAAAACACTTTTTGCACTTGTGATAGTGTTGAAAAACCACTTTTCGCACTTGTGTTAGTGTTGAAAAACCACTTTTGCACTTGTATTAGTGTGAAAAAAACACTTTTTGCACTTGTGATAGTGTTGAAAAAACACTTTTCGCACTTGTGTTAGTGTTGAAAAACCACTTTTCGCACTTGTGTTGGTGCAGGAAACCACTTTTGCACTTGTATTAGTGTGGAAAAACCACTTTTCGCACTTGTGTTAGTGTTGAAAAACCACTTTTCGCACTTGTGTTAGTGTTGAAAAACCACTTTTCGCACTTGTGTTGGTGCAGGAAACCACTTTTGCACTTGTATTAGTGTGGGAAAAACACTTTTTGCACTTGTGATAGTGTTGAAAAACCACTTTTCGCACTTGTGTTGGTGCAGGAAACCACTTTTGCACTTGTATTAGTGTGGAAAAACCACTTTTGCACTTGTATTAGTGTGGAAAACCACTATTCGCACTTGTGTTAGTGTTGAAAAACCACTTTTCGCACTTGTGTTAGTGTTGAAAAACCACTTTTCGCACTTGTGTTGGTGCAGGAAACCACTTTTGCACTTGTATTAGTGTGGGAAAAACACTTTTTGCACTTGTGATGGTGTTGAAAAACCACTTTTCGCACTTGTGTTAGTGTTGAAAAACCACTTTTCGCACTTGTGTTGGTGCAGGACACCACTTTTGCACTTGTATTATTGTGGAAAAACCACTTTTCGCACTTGTGTTAGTGTTGAAAAACCACTTTTCGCACTTGTGTTAGTGTTGAAAAACCACTTTTCGCACTTGTGTTAGTGTTTAAAAACCACTTTTCGCACTTGTGTTGGTGCAGGAAACCACTTTTGCACTTGTATTAGTGTAGAAAAACCACTTTTCGCACTTGTGTTAGTGTTGAAAAACCACTTTTCGCACTTGTGTTGGTGCAGGAAACCACTTTTGCACTTGTATTAGTGTGGAAAAACCACTTTTCGCACTTGTGTTAGTGTTGAAAAACCACTTTTCGCACTTGTGTTAGTGTTGAAAAACCACTTTTTGCTCTTGTGATAGTGTTGAAAAACCACTTTTCGCACTTGTGTTAGTGTTGAAAAACCACTTTTCGCACTTGTGTTGGTGCAGGAAACCACTTTTGCACTTATATTAGTGTGGAAAAACCACTTTTTGCACTTGTGATAGTGTTGAAACCCCACTTTTCGCACATGTGTTAGTGAAGGAAACCACTTTTCGCACTTGTGTTGATGCAGGAAACCACTTTTGCACTTGTATTAGTGTGGAAAAAACACTTTTTGCACTTGTGATAGTGTTGAAAAACCACTTCTCGCACTTGTGTTAGTGTTGAAAAAGCCACTTTTCGCACTTGTGTTGGTGCAGGAAACCACTTTTGCACTTGTATTAGTGTGAAAAAAACACTTTTTGCACTTGTGTTAGTGTTGAAAAACCACTTTTGCACTTGTATTAGTGTGAAAAAAACACTTTTTGCACTTGTGTTAGTGTTGAAAAACCACTTTTGCACTTGTATTAGTGTTGAAAAACCACTTTTTGCACTTGTGTTAGTGTTGAAAAACCACTTTTGCACTTGTATTAGTGTGAAAAAAACACTTTTTGCACTTGTGATAGTGTTGAAAAAACACTTTTCGCACTTGTGTTAGTGTTGAAAAACCACTTTTCGCACTTGTGTTGGTGCAGGAAACCACTTTTGCACTTGTATTAGTGTGGAAAAACCACTTTTTGCACTTGTGTTAGTGTTGAAAAACCACTTTTCGCACTTATGTTAGTGTTGAAAAACCACTTTTCGCACTGTGTTGGTGCAGGCACTGTGTTGTGTTGGTGCAGGAAACCACTTTTGCACTTGTGTTGGTGCAGGAAACCACTTTTGCACTTGTATTAGTGTGGAAAAACACTTTTTGCACTTGTGATAGTGTTGAAAAACCACTTCTCGCACTTGTGTTAGTGTTGAAAAACCACTTCTCGCACTTGTGTTAGTGTTGAAAATCCACTTTTCGCACTTGTGTTGGTGCAGGAAACCACTTTTGCACTTGTATTAGTGTGAAAAAAAACACTTTTTGCACTTGTGATCGTGTTGAAAAACCACTTTTCGCACTTGTGTTAGTGTTGAAAAACCACTTTTGCACTTGTATTAGTGTGAAAAAGCACTTTTTGCACTTGTGATAGTGTTGAAAAAACACTTTTCGCACTTGTGTTAGTGTTGAAAAACCACTTTTCGCACTTGTGTTGGTGCAGGAAACCACTTTTGCACTTGTATTAGTGTGGAAAAACCACTTTTCGCACTTGTGTTAGTGTTGAAAAACCACTTTTCGCACTTGTGTTAGTGTTGAAAAACCACTTTTCGCACTTGTGTTGGTGCAGGAAACCACTTTTGCACTTGTATTAGTGTGGGGAAAACACTTTTTGCACTTGTGATAGTGTTGAAAAACCACTTTTCGCACTTGTGTTGGTGCAGGAAACCACTTTTGCACTTGTATTAGTGTGGAAAAACCACTTTTGCACTTGTATTAGTGTGGAAAAACCACTTTTCGCACTTGTGTTAGTGTTGAAAAACCACTTTTCGCACTTGTGTTAGTGTTGAAAAACCACTTTTCGCACTTGTGTTGGTGCAGGAAACCACTTTTGCACTTGTATTAGTGTGGGAAAAACACTTTTTGCACTTGTGATGGTGTTGAAAAACCACTTTTCGCACTTGTGTTAGTGTTGAAAAACCACTTTTCGCACTTGTGTTGGTGCAGGACACCACTTTTGCACTTGTATTATTGTGGAAAAACCACTTTTCGCACTTGTGTTAGTGTTGAAAAACCACTTTTCGCACTTGTGTTAGTGTTGAAAAACCACTTTTCGCACTTGTGTTAGTGTTGAAAAACCACTTTTTGCACTTGTGTTGGTGCAGGAAACCACTTTTGCACTTGTATTAGTGTGGAAAAAACACTTTTCGCACTTATGTTAGTGTTGAAAAACCACTTTTCGCACTTGTGTTAGTGTTTAAAAACCACTTTTCGCACTTGTGTTGGTGCAGGAAACCACTTTTGCACTTGTATTAGTGTAGAAAAACCACTTTTCGCACTTGTGTTAGTGTTGAAAAACCACTTTTCGCACTTGTGTTGGTGCAGGAAACCACTTTTGCACTTGTATTAGTGTGGAAAAACCACTTTTCGCACTTGTGTTAGTGTTGAAAAACCACTTTTCGCACTTGTGTTAGTGTTGAAAAACCACTTTTTGCTCTTGTGATAGTGTTGAAAAACCACTTTTCGCACTTGTGTTAGTGTTGAAAAAGCCACTTTTCGCACTTGTGTTGGTGCAGGAAACCACTTTTGCACTTGTATTAGTGTGAAAAAAACACTTTTTGCACTTGTGTTAGTGTTGAAAAACCACTTTTGCACTTGTATTAGTGTGAAAAAAACACTTTTTGCACTTGTGTTAGTGTTGAAAAACCACTTTTGCACTTGTATTAGTGTTGAAAAACCACTTTTTGCACTTGTGTTAGTGTTGAAAAACCACTTTTGCACTTGTATTAGTGTGAAAAAAACACTTTTTGCACTTGTGATAGTGTTGAAAAAACACTTTTCGCACTTGTGTTAGTGTTGAAAAACCACTTTTCGCACTTGTGTTGGTGCAGGAAACCACTTTTGCACTTGTATTAGTGTGGAAAAACCACTTTTTGCACTTGTGTTAGTGTTGAAAAACCACTTTTCGCACTTATGTTAGTGTTGAAAAACCACTTTTCGCACTGTGTTGGTGCAGGCACTGTGTTGTGTTGGTGCAGGAAACCACTTTTGCACTTGTGTTGGTGCAGGAAACCACTTTTGCACTTGTATTAGTGTGGAAAAAACACTTTTTGCACTTGTGATAGTGTTGAAAAACCACTTCTCGCACTTGTGTTAGTGTTGAAAAACCACTTCTCGCACTTGTGTTAGTGTTGAAAATCCACTTTTCGCACTTGTGTTGGTGCAGGAAACCACTTTTGCACTTGTATTAGTGTGAAAAAAAACACTTTTTGCACTTGTGATCGTGTTGAAAAACCACTTTTCGCACTTGTGTTAGTGTTGAAAAACCACTTTTGCACTTGTATTAGTGTGAAAAAAACACTTTTTGCACTTGTGATAGTGTTGAAAAAACACTTTTCGCACTTGTGTTAGTGTTGAAAAACCACTTTTCGCACTGGTGTTGGTGCAGGAAACCACTTTTGCACTTGTATTAGTGTGGAAAAACCACTTTTCGCACTTGTGTTAGTGTTGAAAAACCACTTTTCGCACTTGTGTTAGTGTTGAAAAACCACTTTTCGCACTTGTGTTGGTGCAGGAAACCACTTTTGCACTTGTATTAGTGTGGGAAAAACACTTTTTGCACTTGTGATAGTGTTGAAAAACCACTTTTCGCACTTGTGTTGGTGCAGGAAACCACTTTTGCACTTGTATTAGTGTGGAAAAACCACTTTTGCACTTGTATTAGTGTGGAAAAACCACTTTTCGCACTTGTGTTAGTGTTGAAAAACCACTTTTCGCACTTGTGTGGGTGCAGGAAACCACTTTTGCACTTGTATTAGTGTGGGAAAAACACTTTTTGCACTTGTGATGGTGTTGAAAAACCACTTTTCGCACTTGTGTTAGTGTTGAAAAACCACTTTTCGCACTTGTGTTGGTGCAGGACAACAATTTTGCACTTGTATTATTGTGGAAAAACCACTTTTCGCACTTGTGTTAGTGTTGAAAAACCACTTTTCGCACTTGTGTTAGTGTTGAAAAACCACTTTTCGCACTTGTGTTAGTGTTGAAAAACCACTTTTTGCACTTGTGTTGGTGCAGGAAACCACTTTTGCACTTGTATTAGTGTGGAAAAAACACTTTTCGCACTTATGTTAGTGTTGAAAAACCACTTTTCGCACTTGTGTTAGTGTTTAAAAACCACTTTTCGCACTTGTGTTGGTGCAGGAAACCACTTTTGCACTTGTATTAGTGTAGAAAAACCACTTTTCGCACTTGTGTTAGTGTTGAAAAACCACTTTTCGCACTTGTGTTGGTGCAGGAAACCACTTTTGCACTTGTATTAGTGTGGAAAAACCACTTTTCGCACTTGTGTTAGTGTTGAAAAACCACTTTTCGCACTTGTGTTAGTGTTGAAAAACCACTTTTTGCTCTTGTGATAGTGTTGAAAAACTACTTTTCGCACTTGTGTTAGTGTTGAAAAACCACTTTTCGCACTTGTGTTGGTGCAGGAAACCACTTTTGCACTTATATTAGTGTGGAAAAACCACTTTTTGCACTTGTGATAGTGTTGAAACCCCACTTTTCGCACATGTGTTAGTGAAGGAAACCACTTTTCGCACTTGTGTTGATGCAGGAAACCACTTTTGCACTTGTATTAGTGTGGAAAAAACACTTTTTGCACTTGTGATAGTGTTGAAAAACCACTTTTCGCACTTGTGTTAGTGTTGAAAAACCACTTTTCGCACTTGTGTTAGTGTTGAAAAACCACTTTTCGCACTTGTGTTGGTGCAGGAAACACTTTTGCACTTCTATTAGTGTGGAAAAAACACTTTTTGCACTTGTGATAGTGTTGAAAAACCACTTTTCGCACTTGTGTTAGTGTTGAAAAACCACTTTTCGCACTTGTGTTGGTGCAGGAAACCACTTTTGCACTTGTATTAGTGTGGAAAAACCACTTTTTGCACTTGTGTTAGTGTTGAAAAACCACTTTTCGCACTTATGTTAGTGTTGAAAAACCACTTTTCGCACTGTGTTGGTGCAGGCACTGTGTTGTGTTGGTGCAGGAAACCACTTTTGCACTTGTGTTGGTGCAGGAAACCACTTTTGCACTTGTATTAGTGTGGAAAAAACACTTTTTGCACTTGTGATAGTGTTGAAAAACCACTTTTCGCACTTGTGTTAGTGTTTTAAAACCACTTTTCGCACTTGTGTTGGTGCAGGAAACCACTTTTGCACTTGTATTAGTGTAGAAAAACCACTTTTCGCACTTGTGTTAGTGTTGAAAAACCACTTTTCGCACTTGTGTTGGTGCAGGAAACCACTTTTGCACTTGTATTAGTGTGGAAAAACCACTTTTCGCACTTGTGTTAGTGTTGAAAAACCACTTTTCGCACTTGTGTTAGTGTTGAAAAACCACTTTTTGCTCTTGTGATAGTGTTGAAAAACCACTTTTCGCACTTGTGTTAGTGTTGAAAAACCACTTTTCGCACTTGTGTTGGTGCAGGAAACCACTTTTGCACTTATATTAGTGTGGAAAAACCACTTTTTGCACTTGTGATAGTGTTGAAACCCCACTTTTCGCACATGTGTTAGTGAAGGAAACCACTTTTCGCACTTGTGTTGATGCAGGAAACCACTTTTGCACTTGTATTAGTGTGGAAAAAACACTTTTTGCACTTGTGATAGTGTTGAAAAACCACTTCTCGCACTTGTGTTAGTGTTGAAAAAGCCACTTTTCGCACTTGTGTTGGTGCAGGAAACCACTTTTGCACTTGTATTAGTGTGAAAAAAACACTTTTTGCACTTGTGTTAGTGTTGAAAAACCACTTTTGCACTTGTATTAGTGTGAAAAAAACACTTTTTGCACTGTGTTAGTGTTGAAAAACCACTTTTGCACTTGTATTAGTGTTGAAAAACCACTTTTTGCACTTGTGTTAGTGTTGAAAAACCACTTTTGCACTTGTATTAGTGTGAAAAAAACACTTTTTGCACTTGTGATAGTGTTGAAAAAACACTTTTCGCACTTGTGTTAGTGTTGAAAAACCACTTTTCGCACTTGTGTTGGTGCAGGAAACCACTTTTGCACTTGTATTAGTGTGGAAAAACCACTTTTTGCACTTGTGTTAGTGTTGAAAAACCACTTTTCGCACTTATGTTAGTGTTGAAAAACCACTTTTCGCACTGTGTTGGTGCAGGCACTGTGTTGTGTTGGTGCAGGAAACCACTTTTGCACTTGTGTTGGTGCAGGAAACCACTTTTGCACTTGTATTAGTGTGGAAAAAACACTTTTTGCACTTGTGATAGTGTTGAAAAACCACTTCTCGCACTTGTGTTAGTGTTGAAAAACCACTTCTCGCACTTGTGTTAGTGTTGAAAATCCACTTTTCGCACTTGTGTTGGTGCAGGAAACCACTTTTGCACTTGTATTAGTGTGAAAAAAACACTTTTTGCACTTGTGATAGTGTTGAAAAACCACTTTTCGCACTTGTGTTAGTGTTGAAAAACCACTTTTGCACTTGTATTAGTGTGAAAAAAACACTTTTTGCACTTGTGATAGTGTTGAAAAAACACTTTTCGCACTTGTGTTAGTGTTGAAAAACCACTTTTCGCACTTGTGTTGGTGCAGGAAACCACTTTTGCACTTGTATTAGTGTGGAAAAACCACTTTTCGCACTTGTGTTAGTGTTGAAAAACCACTTTTCGCACTTGTGTTAGTGTTGAAAAACCACTTTTCGCACTTGTGTTGGTGCAGGAAACCACTTTTGCACTTGTATTAGTGTGGGAAAAACACTTTTTGCACTTGTGATAGTGTTGAAAAACCACTTTTCGCACTTGTGTTGGTGCAGGAAACCACTTTTGCACTTGTATTAGTGTGGAAAAACCACTTTTGCACTTGTATTAGTGTGGAAAACCACTTTTCGCACTTGTGTTAGTGTTGAAAAACCACTTTTCGCACTTGTGTTAGTGTTGAAAAACCACTTTTCGCACTTGTGTTGGTGCAGGAAACCACTTTTGCACTTGTATTAGTGTGGGAAAAACACTTTTTGCACTTGTGATGGTGTTGAAAAACCACTTTTCACACTTGTGTTAGTGTTGAAAAACCACTTTTCGCACTTGTGTTGGTGCAGGACACCACTTTTGCACTTGTATTATTGTGGAAAAACCACTTTTCGCACTTGTGTTAGTGTTGAAAAACCACTTTTCGCACTTGTGTTAGTGTTGAAAAACCACTTTTCGCACTTGTGTTAGTGTTGAAAAACCACTTTTTGCACTTGTGTTGGTGCAGGAAACCACTTTTGCACTTGTATTAGTGTGGAAAAAACACTTTTCGCACTTATGTTAGTGTTGAAAAACCACTTTTCGCACTTGTGTTAGTGTTTAAAAACCACTTTTCGCACTTGTGTTGGTGCAGGAAACCACTTTTGCACTTGTATTAGTGTAGAAAAACCACTTTTCGCACTTGTGTTAGTGTTGAAAAACCACTTTTCGCACTTGTGTTGGTGCAGGAAACCACTTTTGCACTTGTATTAGTGTGGAAAAACCACTTTTCGCACTTGTGTTAGTGTTGAAAAACCACTTTTCGCACTTGTGTTAGTGCTGAAAAACCACTTTTTGCTCTTGTGATAGTGTTGAAAAACCACTTTTCGCACTTGTGTTAGTGTTGAAAAACCACTTTTCGCACTTGTGTTGGTGCAGGAAACCACTTTTGCACTTATATTAGTGTGGAAAAACCACTTTTTGCACTTGTGATAGTGTTGAAACCCCACTTTTCGCACATGTGTTAGTGAAGGAAACCACTTTTCGCACTTGTGTTGATGCAGGAAACCACTTTTGCACTTGTATTAGTGTGGAAAAAACACTTTTTGCACTTGTGATAGTGTTGAAAAACCACTTCTCGCACTTGTGTTAGTGTTGAAAAAGCCACTTTTCGCACTTGTGTTGGTGCAGGAAACCACTTTTGCACTTGTATTAGTGTGAAAAAAACACTTTTTGCACTTGTGTTAGTGTTGAAAAACCACTTTTGCACTTGTATTAGTGTGAAAAAAACACTTTTTGCACTTGTGTTAGTGTTGAAAAACCACTTTTGCACTTGTATTAGTGTTGAAAAACCACTTTTCGCACTTGTGTTGGTGCAGGAAACCACTTTTGCACTTGTATTAGTGTGGAAAAACCACTTTTTGCACTTGTGTTAGTGTTGAAAAACCACTTTTCGCACTTATGTTAGTGTTGAAAAAGCACTTTTCGCACTGTGTTGGTGCAGGCACTGTGTTGTGTTGGTGCAGGAAACCACTTTTGCACTTGTGTTGGTGCAGGAAACCACTTTTGCACTTGTATTAGTGTGGAAAAAACACTTTTTGCACTTGTGATAGTGTTGAAAAACCACTTCTCGCACTTGTGTTAGTGTTGAAAAACCACTTCTCGCACTTGTGTTAGTGTTGAAAATCCACTTTTCGCACTTGTGTTGGTGCAGGAAACCACTTTTGCACTTGTATTAGTGTGAAAAAAAACACTTTTTGCACTTGTGATCGTGTTGAAAAACCACTTTTCGCACTTGTGTTAGTGTTGAAAAACCACTTTTGCACTTGTATTAGTGTGAAAAAGCACTTTTTGCACTTGTGATAGTGTTGAAAAAACACTTTTCGCACTTGTGTTAGTGTTGAAAAACCACTTTTCGCACTTGTGTTGGTGCAGGAAACCACTTTTGCACTTGTATTAGTGTGGAAAAACCACTTTTTGCACTTGTGTTAGTGTTGAAAAACCACTTTTCGCACTTATGTTAGTGTTGAAAAACCACTTTTCGCACTGTGTTGGTGCAGGCACTGTGTTGTGTTGGTGCAGGAAACCACTTTTGCACTTGTGTTGGTGCAGGAAACCACTTTTGCACTTGTATTAGTGTGGAAAAAACACTTTTTGCACTTGTGATAGTGTTGAAAAACCACTTCTCGCACTTGTGTTAGTGTTGAAAAACCACTTCTCGCACTTGTGTTAGTGTTGAAAATCCACTTTTCGCACTTGTGTTGGTGCAGGAAACCACTTTTGCACTTGTATTAGTGTGAAAAAAACACTTTTTGCACTTGTGATAGTGTTGAAAAACCACTTTTCGCACTTGTGTTAGTGTTGAAAAACCACTTTTGCACTTGTATTAGTGTGAAAAAAACACTTTTTGCACTTGTGATAGTGTTGAAAAAACACTTTTCGCACTTGTGTTAGTGTTGAAAAACCACTTTTCGCACTTGTGTTGGTGCAGGAAACCACTTTTGCACTTGTATTAGTGTGGAAAAACCACTTTTCGCACTTGTGTTAGTGTTGAAAAACCACTTTTCGCACTTGTGTTAGTGTTGAAAAACCACTTTTCGCACTTGTGTTGGTGCAGGAAACCACTTTTGCACTTGTATTAGTGTGGGAAAAACACTTTTTGCACTTGTGATAGTGTTGAAAAACCACTTTTCGCACTTGTGTTGGTGCAGGAAACCACTTTTGCACTTGTATTAGTGTGGAAAAACCACTTTTGCACTTGTATTAGTGTGGAAAACCACTTTTCGCACTTGTGTTAGTGTTGAAAAACCACTTTTCGCACTTGTGTTAGTGTTGAAAAACCACTTTTCGCACTTGTGTTGGTGCAGGAAACCACTTTTGCACTTGTATTAGTGTGGGAAAAACACTTTTTGCACTTGTGATGGTGTTGAAAAACCACTTTTCACACTTGTGTTAGTGTTGAAAAACCACTTTTCGCACTTGTGTTGGTGCAGGACACCACTTTTGCACTTGTATTATTGTGGAAAAACCACTTTTCGCACTTGTGTTAGTGTTGAAAAACCACTTTTCGCACTTGTGTTAGTGTTGAAAAACCACTTTTCGCACTTGTGTTAGTGTTGAAAAACCACTTTTTGCACTTGTGTTGGTGCAGGAAACCACTTTTGCACTTGTATTAGTGTGGAAAAAACACTTTTCGCACTTATGTTAGTGTTGAAAAACCACTTTTCGCACTTGTGTTAGTGTTTAAAAACCACTTTTCGCACTTGTGTTGGTGCAGGAAACCACTTTTGCACTTGTATTAGTGTAGAAAAACCACTTTTCGCACTTGTGTTAGTGTTGAAAAACCACTTTTCGCACTTGTGTTGGTGCAGGAAACCACTTTTGCACTTGTATTAGTGTGGAAAAACCACTTTTCGCACTTGTGTTAGTGTTGAAAAACCACTTTTCGCACTTGTGTTAGTGCTGAAAAACCACTTTTTGCTCTTGTGATAGTGTTGAAAAACCACTTTTCGCACTTGTGTTAGTGTTGAAAAACCACTTTTCGCACTTGTGTTGGTGCAGGAAACCACTTTTGCACTTATATTAGTGTGGAAAAACCACTTTTTGCACTTGTGATAGTGTTGAAACCCCACTTTTCGCACATGTGTTAGTGAAGGAAACCACTTTTCGCACTTGTGTTGATGCAGGAAACCACTTTTGCACTTGTATTAGTGTGGAAAAAACACTTTTTGCACTTGTGATAGTGTTGAAAAACCACTTCTCGCACTTGTGTTAGTGTTGAAAAAGCCACTTTTCGCACTTGTGTTGGTGCAGGAAACCACTTTTGCACTTGTATTAGTGTGAAAAAAACACTTTTTGCACTTGTGTTAGTGTTGAAAAACCACTTTTGCACTTGTATTAGTGTGAAAAAAACACTTTTTGCACTTGTGTTAGTGTTGAAAAACCACTTTTGCACTTGTATTAGTGTTGAAAAACCACTTTTCGCACTTGTGTTGGTGCAGGAAACCACTTTTGCACTTGTATTAGTGTGGAAAAACCACTTTTTGCACTTGTGTTAGTGTTGAAAAACCACTTTTCGCACTTATGTTAGTGTTGAAAAAGCACTTTTCGCACTGTGTTGGTGCAGGCACTGTGTTGTGTTGGTGCAGGAAACCACTTTTGCACTTGTGTTGGTGCAGGAAACCACTTTTGCACTTGTATTAGTGTGGAAAAAACACTTTTTGCACTTGTGATAGTGTTGAAAAACCACTTCTCGCACTTGTGTTAGTGTTGAAAAACCACTTCTCGCACTTGTGTTAGTGTTGAAAATCCACTTTTCGCACTTGTGTTGGTGCAGGAAACCACTTTTGCACTTGTATTAGTGTGAAAAAAAACACTTTTTGCACTTGTGATCGTGTTGAAAAACCACTTTTCGCACTTGTGTTAGTGTTGAAAAACCACTTTTGCACTTGTATTAGTGTGAAAAAGCACTTTTTGCACTTGTGATAGTGTTGAAAAAACATTTTTCGCACTTGTGTTAGTGTTGAAAAACCACTTTTCGCACTTGTGTTGGTGCAGGAAACCACTTTTGCACTTGTATTAGTGTGGAAAAACCACTTTTCGCACTTGTGTTAGTGTTGAAAAACCACTTTTCGCACTTGTGTTAGTGTTGAAAAACCACTTTTCGCACTTGTGTTGGTGCAGGAAACCACTTTTGCACTTGTATTAGTGTGGGAAAAACACTTTTTGCACTTGTGATAGTGTTGAAAAACCACTTTTCGCACTTGTGTTGGTGCAGGAAACCACTTTTGCACTTGTATTAGTGTGGAAAAACCACTTTTGCACTTGTATTAGTGTGGAAAAACCACTTTTCGCACTTGTGTTAGTGTTGAAAAACCACTTTTCGCACTTGTGTTAGTGTTGAAAAACCACTTTTCGCACTTGTGTTGGTGCAGGAAACCACTTTTGCACTTGTATTAGTGTGGGAAAAACACTTTTTGCACTTGTGATGGTGTTGAAAAACCACTTTTCGCACTTGTGTTAGTGTTGAAAAACCACTTTTCGCACTTGTGTTGGTGCAGGACACCACTTTTGCACTTGTATTATTGTGGAAAAACCACTTTTCGCACTTGTGTTAGTGTTGAAAAACCACTTTTCGCACTTGTGTTAGTGTTGAAAAACCACTTTTCGCACTTGTGTTAGTGTTGAAAAACCACTTTTTGCACTTGTGTTGGTGCAGGAAACCACTTTTGCACTTGTATTAGTGTGGAAAAAACACTTTTCGCACTTATGTTAGTGTTGAAAAACCACTTTTCGCACTTGTGTTAGTGTTTAAAAACCACTTTTCGCACTTGTGTTGGTGCAGGAAACCACTTTTGCACTTGTATTAGTGTAGAAAAACCACTTTTCGCACTTGTGTTAGTGTTGAAAAACCACTTTTCGCACTTGTGTTGGTGCAGGAAACCACTTTTGCACTTGTATTAGTGTGGAAAAACCACTTTTCGCACTTGTGTTAGTGTTGAAAAACCACTTTTCGCACTTGTGTTAGTGTTGAAAAACCACTTTTTGCTCTTGTGATAGTGTTGAAAAACCACTTTTCGCACTTGTGTTAGTGTTGAAAAAGCCACTTTTCGCACTTGTGTTGGTGCAGGAAACCACTTTTGCACTTGTATTAGTGTGAAAAAAACACTTTTTGCACTTGTGTTAGTGTTGAAAAACCACTTTTGCACTTGTATTAGTGTGAAAAAAACACTTTTTGCACTTGTGTTAGTGTTGAAAAACCACTTTTGCACTTGTATTAGTGTTGAAAAACCACTTTTTGCACTTGTGTTAGTGTTGAAAAACCACTTTTGCACTTGTATTAGTGTGAAAAAAACACTTTTTGCACTTGTGATAGTGTTGAAAAAACACTTTTCGCACTTGTGTTAGTGTTGAAAAACCACTTTTCGCACTTGTGTTGGTGCAGGAAACCACTTTTGCACTTGTATTAGTGTGGAAAAACCACTTTTTGCACTTGTGTTAGTGTTGAAAAACCACTTTTCGCACTTATGTTAGTGTTGAAAAACCACTTTTCGCACTGTGTTGGTGCAGGCACTGTGTTGTGTTGGTGCAGGAAACCACTTTTGCACTTGTGTTGGTGCAGGAAACCACTTTTGCACTTGTATTAGTGTGGAAAAAACACTTTTTGCACTTGTGATAGTGTTGAAAAACCACTTCTCGCACTTGTGTTAGTGTTGAAAAACCACTTCTCGCACTTGTGTTAGTGTTGAAAATCCACTTTTCGCACTTGTGTTGGTGCAGGAAACCACTTTTGCACTTGTATTAGTGTGAAAAAAAACACTTTTTGCACTTGTGATCGTGTTGAAAAACCACTTTTCGCACTTGTGTTAGTGTTGAAAAACCACTTTTGCACTTGTATTAGTGTGAAAAAAACACTTTTTGCACTTGTGATAGTGTTGAAAAAACACTTTTCGCACTTGTGTTAGTGTTGAAAAACCACTTTTCGCACTTGTGTTGGTGCAGGAAACCACTTTTGCACTTGTATTAGTGTGGAAAAACCACTTTTCGCACTTGTGTTAGTGTTGAAAAACCACTTTTCGCACTTGTGTTAGTGTTGAAAAACCACTTTTCGCACTTGTGTTGGTGCAGGAAACCACTTTTGCACTTGTATTAGTGTGGGAAAAACACTTTTTGCACTTGTGATAGTGTTGAAAAACCACTTTTCGCACTTGTGTTGGTGCAGGAAACCACTTTTGCACTTGTATTAGTGTGGAAAAACCACTTTTGCACTTGTATTAGTGTGGAAAAACCACTTTTCGCACTTGTGTTAGTGTTGAAAAACCACTTTTCGCACTTGTGTTGGTGCAGGAAACCACTTTTGCACTTGTATTAGTGTGGGAAAAACACTTTTTGCACTTGTGATTGTGTTGAAAAACCACTTTTCGCACGTGTGTTAGTGTTGAAAAACCACTTTTCGCACTTGTGTTGGTGCAGGACAACAATTTTGCACTTGTATTATTGTGGAAAAACCACTTTTCGCACTTGTGTTAGTGTTGAAAAACCACTTTTCGCACTTGTGTTAGTGTTGAAAAACCACTTTTCGCACTTGTGTTAGTGTTGAAAAACCACTTTTTGCACTTGTGTTGGTGCAGGAAACCACTTTTGCACTTGTATTAGTGTGGAAAAAACACTTTTCGCACTTATGTTAGTGTTGAAAAACCACTTTTCGCACTTGTGTTAGTGTTTAAAAACCACTTTTCGCACTTGTGTTGGTGCAGGAAACCACTTTTGCACTTGTATTAGTGTAGAAAAACCACTTTTCGCACTTGTGTTAGTGTTGAAAAACCACTTTTCGCACTTGTGTTGGTGCAGGAAACCACTTTTGCACTTGTATTAGTGTGGAAAAACCACTTTTCGCACTTGTGTTAGTGTTGAAAAACCACTTTTCGCACTTGTGTTAGTGTTGAAAAACCACTTTTTGCTCTTGTGATAGTGTTGAAAAACCACTTTTCGCACTTGTGTTAGTGTTGAAAAACCACTTTTCGCACTTGTGTTGGTGCAGGAAACCACTTTTGCACTTATATTAGTGTGGAAAAACCACTTTTTGCACTTGTGATAGTGTTGAAACCCCACTTTTCGCACATGTGTTAGTGAAGGAAACCACTTTTCGCACTTGTGTTGATGCAGGAAACCACTTTTGCACTTGTATTAGTGTGGAAAAAACACTTTTTGCACTTGTGATAGTGTTGAAAAACCACTTCTCGCACTTGTGTTAGTGTTGAAAAAGCCACTTTTCGCACTTGTGTTGGTGCAGGAAACCACTTTTGCACTTGTATTAGTGTGAAAAAAACACTTTTTGCACTTGTGTTAGTGTTGAAAAACCACTTTTGCACTTGTATTAGTGTGAAAAAAACACTTTTTGCACTTGTGTTAGTGTTGAAAAACCACTTTTGCACTTGTATTAGTGTTGAAAAACCACTTTTTGCACTTGTGTTAGTGTTGAAAAACTACTTTTGCACTTGTATTAGTGTGAAAAAAACACTTTTTGCACTTGTGATAGTGTTGAAAAAACACTTTTCGCACTTGTGTTAGTGTTGAAAAACCACTTTTCGCACTTGTGTTGGTGCAGGAAACCACTTTTGCACTTGTATTAGTGTGGAAAAACCACTTTTTGCACTTGTGTTAGTGTTGAAAAACCACTTTTCGCACTTATGTTAGTGTTGAAAAACCACTTTTCGCACTGTGTTGGTGCAGGCACTGTGTTGTGTTGGTGCAGGAAACCACTTTTGCACTTGTGTTGGTGCAGGAAACCACTTTTGCACTTGTATTAGTGTGGAAAAAACACTTTTTGCACTTGTGATAGTGTTGAAAAACCACTTTTCGCACTTGTGTTAGTGTTTAAAAACCACTTTTCGCACTTGTGTTGGTGCAGGAAACCACTTTTGCACTTGTATTAGTGTAGAAAAACCACTTTTCGCACTTGTGTTAGTGTTGAAAAACCACTTTTCGCACTTGTGTTGGTGCAGGAAACCACTTTTGCACTTGTATTAGTGTGGAAAAACCACTTTTCGCACTTGTGTTAGTGTTGAAAAACCACTTTTCGCACTTGTGTTAGTGTTGAAAAACCACTTTTTGCTCTTGTGATAGTGTTGAAAAACCACTTTTCGCACTTGTGTTAGTGTTGAAAAACCACTTTTCGCACTTGTGTTGGTGCAGGAAACCACTTTTCGCACTTGTGTTGGTGCAGGAAACCACTTTTGCACTTGTATTAGTGTGGGAAAAACACTTTTTGCACTTGTGATTGTGTTGAAAAACCACTTTTCGCACGTGTGTTAGTGTTGAAAAACCACCTTTCGCACTTGTGTTGGTGCAGGAAACCACTTTTGCACTTGTGTTGGTGCAGGAAACCACTTTTGCACTTGTATTAGTGTGGCAAAACCACTTTTCGCACTTGTGTTAGTGTTGAAAAACCACTTTTCGCACTTGTGTTAGTGTTGAAAAACCACTTTTCGCACTTGTGTTTGTGTTCAAAAACCACTTTTCGCACTTGTGTTGGTGCAGGAAACCACTTTTGCACTTGTATTAGTGTGGAAAAAACACTTTTTGCACTTGTGATAGTGTGGAAAAACCACTTTTCGCACTTGTGTTAATGTTGAAAAACCACTTTTCGCACTTGTGTTGGTGCAGGAAACCACTTTTGCACTTGTATTAGTGTGGAAAAACCACTTTTCGCACTTGTGTTAGTGTTGAAAAACCACTTTTCGCACTTGTGTTAGTGTTGAAAAACCACTTTTCGCACTTGTGTTGGTGCAGGAAACACTTTTGCACTTCTATTAGTGTGGAAAAAACACTTTTTGCACTTGTGATAGTGTTGAAAAACCACTTTTGGCACTTGTGTTAGTGTTGAAAAACCACTTTTCGCACTTGTGTTGGTGCAGGAAACCACTTTTGCACTTGTATTAGTGTGGAAAAAACACTTTTTGCACTTGTGATAGTGTTGAAAAACCACTTTTCGCACTTGTGTTAGTGTTGAAAAACCACTTTTCGCACTTGTGTTAGTGTTGAAAAACCACCTTTCGCACTTGTGTTGGTGCAGGAAACCACTTTTGCACTTGTATTAGTGTGGAAAAAACACTTTTTGCACTTGTGATAGTGTTGAAAAACCACTTTTCGCACTTGTGTTAATGTTGAAAAACCACTTTTCGCACTTGTGTTGGTGCAGGAAACCAATTTTGCACTTGTATTAGTGTGGAAAAACCACTTTTCGCACTTGTGTTAGTGTTGAAAAACCACTTTTCGCACTTGTGTTAGTGTTGAAAAACCACTTTTCGCACTTGTGTTGGTGCAGGAAACCACTTTTGCACTTCTATTCGTGTGGAAAAAACACTTTTTGCACTTGTGATAGTGTTGAAAAACCACTTTTCGCACTGGGGTTAGTGTTGAAAAACCACTTTTCGCACTTGTGTTGGTGCAGGAAACCTCTTTTGCACTTGTGATATTGTAGAAAAACCACTTTTCGCACTTGTGTTAGTGTTGAAAAACCACTTTTCGCACTTGTGTTGGTGCAGGAAACCACTTTTGCACTTGTATTAGTGTGGAAAAACCACTTTTCGCACTTGTGTTAGTGTTGAAAAACCACTTTTCGCACTTGTGTTAGTGTTGAAAAACCACTTTTTGCACTTGTGTTAGTGTTGAAAAACCACTTTTCGCACTTGTGTTGGTGCAGGAAACCACTTTTGCACATGTATTAGTGTGGAAAAACCACTTTTCGCACTTGTGCTGGTGTTGAAAAACCACTTTTCGCACTTGTGTTAGTGTTGAAAAACCACTTTTCGCACTTGTGTTGGTGCAGGAAACCACTTTTGCACTTGTATTAGCGTGGAAAAACCACTTTTCGTACTTGTGTTGGTGTTGAAAAACCACTTTTCGCACTGTGTTGGTGCAGGAAACCACTTTTGCACTTGTATTAGTGTTGAAAAACCACTTTTCGCACTTATGTTAGTGTTGAAAAACCACTTTTCGCACTTGTGTTGGAGCAGGACACCACTTTTGCACTTGTATTAGTGTGGAAAAACCACTTTTTGCACTTGTGTTAGTGTTGAAAAACCTCTTTTCGCACTTGTGTTGGAGCAGGACACCACTTTCGCACTCGTGCTAGTGTTGCAAAACCACTTTCTGAACTCGCGCAAGTGTTGAAAACCACGTTTCACACATGTGTTATTGTTGAATAAGCACATCTCGCACTTGGGTTAGTATTGCAAAACCACTTTTCGGACTCGTGCTGTCAATGAATAACCACTTGACTCACTTGTGCCAGGGTTGAAAAGCACTTTTTGCACTTGTGTTAGTGTTGAAAACCATTTTTCGCACTTGTGCTGGCATTGAAAACCACTTTACACACTCGTGCAAGTGTTGAAAACCACGTTTCACACATGTGTTATTGTTGAATAAGCACATCTCGCACTTGTGTTAGTGTTGCAAAACCACTTTTTGAACTTGTGTTAGTGTTGAATAACCACTTGTTACACTTGCTTTGGTGTTGCAAAACCACTTTTCGCACTTGTGTCATTGTTGAATCACCACTTGTCTCACTTGTGCCAGGGTTGAATAACCACTTTATACACTCATGCTCCTGTTGAAAACCACTTTTCGCACTGGGGTTAGCATTGCAAAACCACTTTTCGCATTTGTGTTGGTGCAGGAAACCACTTTTGCACTTGTATTAGTGTGGAAAAAACACTTTTTGCACTTGCGATAGTGTTGAAAAACCACTTTTCACACTTGTGTTAGTGTTGAAAAATCACTTTTCGCACTTGTATTAGTGTTGAAAAACCACTTTTCGCACTTGTGTTGGTGCAGGAAACCACTTTTGCACTTGTATTAGTGTGGAAAAACCACTTTTCGCACTTGTGTTAGTGTTGAAAAACCACTTTTCGCACTTGTGTTAGTGTTGAAAAACCACTTTTTGCTCTTGTGATAGTGTTGAAAAACCACTTTTCGCACTTGTGTTAGTGTTGAAAAACCACTTTTCGCACTTGTGTTGGTGCAGGAAACCACTTTTGCACTTGTATTAGTGTGGAAAAACCACTTTTTGCACTTGTGATAGTGTTGAAAAACCACTTTTCGCACTTGTGTTAGTGTTGGAAAACCACTTTTCGCACTTGTGTTGGTGCAGGAAACCACTTTTGCACTTGTATTAGTGTGGAAAAACCACTTTTTGCACTTGTGTTAGTGTTGAAAAACCACTTTTCGCACTTGTGTTAGTGTTGAAAAACCACTTTTTGCTCTTGTGATAGTGTTGAAAAACCACTTTTCGCACTTGTTTTAGTGTTGAAAAACCACTTTTCGCACCTGTGTTAGTGTTGAAAAACCACTTTTCGCACTTGTGTTGGTGCAGGAAACCACTTTTGCACTTGTATTAGTGTGGAAAAAACACTTTTTGCACTTGTGATAGTGTTGAAAAACCACTTTTCGCACTTGTGTTAGTGTTGAAATACCACTTTTCGCACTTGTGTTAGTGTTGAAAAACCACTTTTCGCACTTGTGTTAGTGTTGAAAAACCACTTTTCGCACTTGTGTTAGTGTTGAAAAACCACTTTTCGCACTTGTGTTGGTGCAGGAAACCACTTTTGCACTTGTATTAGTGTGGAAAAACCACTTTTTGCACTTGTGATAGTGTTGAAAACCCACTTTTCGCACATGTGTTAGTGAAGGAAACCACTTTTCGCACTTGTGTTGGTGCAGGAAACCACTTTTGCACTTGTATTAGTGTGGAAAAAACACTTTTTGCACTTGTGATAGTGTTGAAAAACCACTTCTCGCACTTGTGTTAATGTTGAAAATCCACTTTTCGCACTTGTGTTGGTGCAGGAAACCACTTTTGCACTTGTATTAGTGTGAAAAAAACACTTTTTGCACTTGTGATAGTGTTGGAAAACCACTTTTCGCACTTGTGTTAGTGTTGAAAAACCACTTTTGCTCTTGTATTAGTGTGAAAAAAACACTTTTTGCACTTGTGATAGTGTTGAAAAAACACTTTTCGCACTTGTGTTAGTGTTGAAAAACCACTTTTCGCACTTGTGTTGGTGCAGGAAACCACTTTTGCACTTGTATTAGTGTGGAAAAACCACTTTTCGCACTTGTGTTAGTGTTGAAAAAACACTTTTCGCACTTGTGTTAGTGTTGAAAAACCACTTTTCGCACTTGTGTTGGTGCAGGACACCACTTTTGCACTTGTATTAGTGTGGAAAAACCACTTTTCGCACTTGTGTTAGTGTTGAAAAACCACTTTTCGCACTTGTGTTAGTGTTGAAAAACCACTTTTCGCACTTGTGTTAGTGTTGAAAAACCACTTTTCGCACTTGTGTTGGTGCAGGACACCACTTTTGCACTTGTATTAGTGTGGAAAAACCACTTTTCGCACTTGTGTTAGCGTTGAAAAACCACTTTTCGCACTTGTGTTAGTGTTGAAAAACCACTTTTCGCACTTGTGTTAGTGTTGAAAAACCACTTTTCGCACTTGTGTTGGTGCAGGAAACCACTTTTGCACTTGCATTAGTGTGGAATAAACACTTTTCGCACTTGTGTTAGTGTTGAAAAACCACTTTTCGCACTTGTGTTAGTGTTGAAAAAACACTTTTCGCACTTGTGTTGGTGCAGGAAACCACTTTTGCACTTGTATTAGTGTGGAAAAAACACTTTTTGCACATGTGATAGTGTTGAAAAACCACTTTTCGCACTTGTGTTAGTGTTGAAAAACCACTTTTCGCACTTGTGTTGGTGCAGGAAACCACTTTTGCACTTGTATTAGTGTGGAAAAACCACTTTTCGCATTTGTGTTAGTGTTGAAAAACCACTTTTCGCACTTGTGTTAGTGTTGAAAAACCACTTTTTGCTCTTGTGATAGTGTTGAAAAACCACTTTTCGCACTTGTGTTAGTGTTGAAAAACCACTTTTCGCACTTGTGTTGGTGCAGGAAACCACTTTTGCACTTGTATTAGTGTGGAAAAACCACTTTTTGCACTTGTGTTAGTGTTGAAAAACCACTTTTCGCACTTGTGTTAGTGTTGAAAAACCACTTTTTGCTCTTGTGATAGTGTTGAAAAACCACTTTTCGCACTTGTTTTAGTGTTGAAAAACCACTTTTCGCACCTGTGTTAGTGTTGAAAAACCACTTTTCGCACTTGTGTTGGTGCAGGAAACCACTTTTGCACTTGTATTAGTGTGGAAAAAACACTTTTTGCACTTGTGATAGTGTTGAAAAACCACTTTTCGCACTTGTGTTAGTGTTGAAATACCACTTTTCGCACTTGTGTTAGTGTTGAAAAACCACTTTTCGCACTTGTGTTAGTGTTGAAAAACCACTTTTCGCACTTGTGTTAGTGTTGAAAAACCACTTTTCGCACTTGTGTTGGTGCAGGAAACCACTTTTGCACTTGTATTAGTGTGGAAAAACCACTTTTTGCACTTGTGATAGTGTTGAAAACCCACTTTTCGCACATGTGTTAGTGAAGGAAACCACTTTTCGCACTTGTGTTGGTGCAGGAAACCACTTTTGCACTTGTATTAGTGTGGAAAAAACACTTTTTGCACTTGTGATAGTGTTGAAAAACCACTTCTCGCACTTGTGTTAATGTTGAAAATCCACTTTTCGCACTTGTGTTGGTGCAGGAAACCACTTTTGCACTTGTATTAGTGTGAAAAAAACACTTTTTGCACTTGTGATAGTGTTGGAAAACCACTTTTCGCACTTGTGTTAGTGTTGAAAAACCACTTTTGCTCTTGTATTAGTGTGAAAAAAACACTTTTTGCACTTGTGATAGTGTTGAAAAAACACTTTTCGCACTTGTGTTAGTGTTGAAAAACCACTTTTCGCACTTGTGTTGGTGCAGGAAACCACTTTTGCACTTGTATTAGTGTGGAAAAACCACTTTTCGCACTTGTGTTAGTGTTGAAAAAACACTTTTCGCACTTGTGTTAGTGTTGAAAAACCACTTTTCGCACTTGTGTTGGTGCAGGACACCACTTTTGCACTTGTATTAGTGTGGAAAAACCACTTTTCGCACTTGTGTTAGTGTTGAAAAACCACTTTTCGCACTTGTGTTAGTGTTGAAAAACCACTTTTCGCACTTGTGTTAGTGTTGAAAAACCACTTTTCGCACTTGTGTTGGTGCAGGACACCACTTTTGCACTTGTATTAGTGTGGAAAAACCACTTTTCGCACTTGTGTTAGCGTTGAAAAACCACTTTTCGCACTTGTGTTAGTGTTGAAAAACCACTTTTCGCACTTGTGTTAGTGTTGAAAAACCACTTTTCGCACTTGTGTTGGTGCAGGAAACCACTTTTGCACTTGCATTAGTGTGGAATAAACACTTTTCGCACTTGTGTTAGTGTTGAAAAACCACTTTTCGCACTTGTGTTAGTGTTGAAAAAACACTTTTCGCACTTGTGTTGGTGCAGGAAACCACTTTTGCACTTGTATTAGTGTGGAAAAAACACTTTTTGCACATGTGATAGTGTTGAAAAACCACTTTTCGCACTTGTGTTAGTGTTGAAAAACCACTTTTCGCACTTGTGTTGGTGCAGGAAACCACTTTTGCACTTGTATTAGTGTGGAAAAACCACTTTTCGCATTTGTGTTAGTGTTGAAAAACCACTTTTCGCACTTGTGTTAGTGTTGAAAAACCACTTTTTGCTCTTGTGATAGTGTTGAAAAACCACTTTTCGCACTTGTGTTAGTGTTGAAAAACCACTTTTCGCACTTGTGTTGGTGCAGGAAACCACTTTTGCACTTGTATTAGTGTGGAAAAACCACTTTTTGCACTTGTGATAGTGTTGAAAACCCACTTTTCGCACATGTGTTAGTGAAGGAAACCACTTTTCGCACTTGTGTTGGTGCAGGAAACCACTTTTGCACTTGTATTAGTGTGGAAAAAACACTTTTTGCACTTGTGATAGTGTTGAAAAACCACTTCTCACACTTGTGTTAGTGTTGAAAATCCACTTTTCGCACTTGTGTTTGTGCAGGAAACCACTTTTGCACTTGTATTAGTGTTAAAAAAACACTTTTTGCACTTGTGATAGTGTTGAAAAACCACTTTTCGCACTTGTGTTAGTGTTGAAAAACCACTTTTGCACTTGTATTAGTGTGAAAAAAACACTTTTTGCACTTGTGATAGTGTTGAAAAACCACTTTTCGCACTTGTGTTAGTGTTGAAAAACCACTTTTCGCACTTGTGTTGGTGTAGGAAACCACTTTTGCACTTGTATTAGTGTGGAAAAACCACTTTTCGCACTTGTGTTAGTGTTGAAAAACCACTTTTCGCACTTGTGTTAGTGTTGAAAAACCACTTTTCGCACTTGTGTTGGTGCAGGAAACCACTTTTGCACTTGTATTAGTGTGGGAAAAACACTTTTTGCACTTGTGATAGTGTTGAAAAACCACTTTTCGCACTTGTGTTGGTGCAGGAAACCACTTTTGCACTTGTATTAGTGTGGAAAAACCACTTTTCGCACTTGTGTTAGTGTGGAAAAAACACTTTTTGCACTTGTGATGGTGTTGAAAAACAACTTTTCGCACTTGTGATAGTGTTGAAAAACCACTTTTCGCACTTGTGTTGGTGCAGGAAACCACTTTTGCACTAGTATTAGTGTGGCAAAACCACTTTTCGCACTTGTGTTAGTGTTGAAAAACCACTTTTCGCACTTGTGTTAGTTTTGAAAAACCACTTTTCGCACCTGTGTTAGTGTTGAAAAACCACTTTTCGCACTTGTGTTGGTGCAGGAAACCACTTTTGCACTTGTATTAGTGTGGAAAAAACACTTTTTGCACTTGTGATAGTGTTGAAAAACCACTTTTCGCACTTGTGTTAGTGTTGAAAAACCACTTTTCGCACTTGTGTTTGTGTTCAAAAACCACTTTTCGCACTTGTGTTGGTGCAGGAAACCACTTTTGCACTTGTATTAGTGTGGAAAAAACACTTTTTGCACTTGTGATAGTGTGGAAAAACCACTTTTCGCACTTGTGTTAATGTTGAAAAACCACTTTTCGCACTTGTGTTGGTGCAGGAAACCACTTTTGCACTTGTATTAGTGTGGAAAAACCACTTTTCGCACTTGTGTTAGTGTTGAAAAACCACTTTTCGCACTTGTGTTAGTGTTGAAAAACCACTTTTCGCACTTGTGTTGGTGCAGGAAACACTTTTGCACTTCTATTAGTGTGGAAAAAACACTTTTTGCACTTGTGATAGTGTTGAAAAACCACTTTTCGCACTTGTGTTAGTGTTGAAAAACCACTTTTCGCACTTGTGTTGGTGCAGGAAACCACTTTTGCACTTGTATTAGTGTGGAAAAAACACTTTTTGCACTTGTGATAGTGTTGAAAAACCACTTTTCGCACTTGTGTTAGTGTTGAAAAACCACTTTTCGCACTTGTGTTAGTGTTGAAAAACCACCTTTCGCACTTGTGTTGGTGCAGGAAACCACTTTTGCACTTGTATTAGTGTGGAAAAAACACTTTTTGCACTTGTGATAGTGTTGAAAAACCACTTTTCGCACTTGTGTTAATGTTGAAAAACCACTTTTCGCACTTGTGTTGGTGCAGGAAACCAATTTTGCACTTGTATTAGTGTGGAAAAACCACTTTTCGCACTTGTGTTAGTGTTGAAAAACCACTTTTCGCACTTGTGTTAGTGTTGAAAAACCACTTTTCGCACTTGTGTTGGTGCAGGAAACCACTTTTGCACTTCTATTCGTGTGGAAAAAACACTTTTTGCACTTGTGATAGTGTTGAAAAACCACTTTTCGCACTTGTGTTAGTGTTGAAAAACCACTTTTCGCACTTGTTTTGGTGCAGGAAACCACTTTTGCACTTGTATTAGTGTGGAAAAACTACTTTTCGCACTTGTGTTAGTGTTGAAAAACCACTTTTCGCACTTGTGTTAGTGTTGAAAAACCACTTTTCGCACTTGTGTTAGTGTTGAAAAACCACTTTTCGCACTTGTTTTGGTGCAGGAAACCACTTTTGCACTTGTATTAGTGTGGAAATACACTTTTTGCACTTGTGATAGTGTTGAAAAACCACTTTTCGCACTTGTGTTAGTGTTGAAAAACCACTTTTCGCACGTGTGTTGGTGCAGGAAACCACTTTTGCACTTGTATTAGTGTGGAAAAACCACTTTTCGCACTTGTGTTAGTGTTGAAAACCCACTTTTCACACATGTGTTAGTGAAGGAAACCACTTTTCGCACTTATGTTGATGCAGGAAACCACTTTTGCACTTGTATTAGTGTGGAAAAAACACTTTTTGCACTTGTGATAGTGTTGAAAAACCACTTTTCGCACTTGTGTTAGTGTTGAAAATCCACTTTTCGCACTTGTGTTGGTGCAGGAAACCACTTTTGCACTTGTATTAGTGTGGAAAATACACTTTTTGCACTTGTGATAGTGTTGAAAAACCACTTCTCGCACTTGTGTTAGTGTTGAAAATCCACTTTTCGCACTTGTGTTGGTGCAGGAAACCACTTTTGCACTTGTATTAGTGTGAAAAAAACACTTTTTGCACTTGTGATAGTGTTGAAAAACCACTTTTCGCACTTGTGTTAGTGTTGAAAAACCACTTTTGCACTTGTATTAGTGTGAAAAAAACACTTTTTGCACTTGTGATAGTGTTGAAAAAACACTTTTCGCACTTGTGTTAGTGTTGAAAAACCACTTTTCGCACTTGTGTTGGTGCAGGAAACCACTTTTGCACTTGTATTAGTGTGGAAAAACCACTTTTCGCACTTGTGTTAGTGTTGAAAAACCACTTTTCGCACTTGTGTTAGTGTTGAAAAACCACTTTTCGCACTTGTGTTGGTGCAGGAAACCACTTTTGCACTTGTATTAGTGTGGGAAAAACACTTTTTGCACTTGTGATGGTGTTGAAAAACCACTTTTCGCACTTGTGTTAGTGTTGAAAAACCACTTTTCGCACTTGTGTTGGTGCAGGACACCACTTTTGCACTTGTATTATTGTGGAAAAACCACTTTTCGCACTTGTGTTAGTGTTGAAAAACCACTTTTCGCACTTGTGTTAGTGTTGAAAAACCACTTTTCGCACTTGTGTTAGTGTTGAAAAACCACTTTTTGCACTTGTGTTGGTGCAGGAAACCACTTTTGCACTTGTATTAGTGTGGAAAAAACACTTTTCACACTTATGTTAGTGTTGAAAAACCACTTTTCGCACTTGTGTTAGTGTTTAAAAACCACTTTTCGCACTTGTGTTGGTGCAGGAAACCACTTTTGCACTTGTATTAGTGTAGAAAAACCACTTTTCGCACTTGTGTTAGTGTTGAAAAACCACTTTTCGCACTTGTGTTGGTGCAGGAAACCACTTTTGCACTTGTATTAGTGTGGAAAAACCACTTTTCGCACTTGTGTTAGTGTTGAAAAACCACTTTTCGCACTTGTGTTAGTGTTGAAAAACCACTTTTTGCTCTTGTGATAGTGTTGAAAAACCACTTTTCGCACTTGTGTTAGTGTTGAAAAACCACTTTTCGCACTTGTGTTGGTGCAGGAAACCACTTTTGCACTTATATTAGTGTGGAAAAACCACTTTTTGCACTTGTGATAGTGTTGAAACCCCACTTTTCGCACATGTGTTAGTGAAGGAAACCACTTTTCGCACTTGTGTTGATGCAGGAAACCACTTTTGCACTTGTATTAGTGTGGAAAAAACACTTTTTGCACTTGTGATAGTGTTGAAAAACCACTTCTCGCACTTGTGTTAGTGTTGAAAAAGCCACTTTTCGCACTTGTGTTGGTGCAGGAAACCACTTTTGCACTTGTATTAGTGTGAAAAAAACACTTTTTGCACTTGTGTTAGTGTTGAAAAACCACTTTTGCACTTGTATTAGTGTGAAAAAAACACTTTTTGCACTTGTGTTAGTGTTGAAAAACCACTTTTGCACTTGTATTAGTGTTGAAAAACCACTTTTTGCACTTGTGTTAGTGTTGAAAAACTACTTTTGCACTTGTATTAGTGTGAAAAAAACACTTTTTGCACTTGTGATAGTGTTGAAAAAACACTTTTCGCACTTGTGTTAGTGTTGAAAAACCACTTTTCGCACTTGTGTTGGTGCAGGAAACCACTTTTGCACTTGTATTAGTGTGGAAAAACCACTTTTCGCACTTGTGTTAGTGTTGAAAACCCACTTTTCACACATGTGTTAGTGAAGGAAACCACTTTTCGCACTTATGTTGATGCAGGAAACCACTTTTGCACTTGTATTAGTGTGGAAAAAACACTTTTTGCACTTGTGATAGTGTTGAAAAACCACTTTTCGCACTTGTGTTAGTGTTGAAAATCCACTTTTCGCACTTGTGTTGGTGCAGGAAACCACTTTTGCACTTGTATTAGTGTGGAAAATACACTTTTTGCACTTGTGATAGTGTTGAAAAACCACTTCTCGCACTTGTGTTAGTGTTGAAAATCCACTTTTCGCACTTGTGTTGGTGCAGGAAACCACTTTTGCACTTGTATTAGTGTGAAAAAAACACTTTTTGCACTTGTGATAGTGTTGAAAAACCACTTTTCGCACTTGTGTTAGTGTTGAAAAACCACTTTTGCACTTGTATTAGTGTGAAAAAAACACTTTTTGCACTTGTGATAGTGTTGAAAAAACACTTTTCGCACTTGTGTTAGTGTTGAAAAACCACTTTTCGCACTTGTGTTGGTGCAGGAAACCACTTTTGCACTTGTATTAGTGTGGAAAAACCACTTTTCGCACTTGTGTTAGTGTTGAAAAACCACTTTTCGCACTTGTGTTAGTGTTGAAAAACCACTTTTCGCACTTGTGTTGGTGCAGGAAACCACTTTTGCACTTGTATTAGTGTGGGAAAAACACTTTTTGCACTTGTGATGGTGTTGAAAAACCACTTTTCGCACTTGTGTTAGTGTTGAAAAACCACTTTTCGCACTTGTGTTGGTGCAGGACACCACTTTTGCACTTGTATTATTGTGGAAAAACCACTTTTCGCACTTGTGTTAGTGTTGAAAAACCACTTTTCGCACTTGTGTTAGTGTTGAAAAACCACTTTTCGCACTTGTGTTAGTGTTGAAAAACCACTTTTTGCACTTGTGTTGGTGCAGGAAACCACTTTTGCACTTGTATTAGTGTGGAAAAAACACTTTTCGCACTTATGTTAGTGTTGAAAAACCACTTTTCGCACTTGTGTTAGTGTTTAAAAACCACTTTTCGCACTTGTGTTGGTGCAGGAAACCACTTTTGCACTTGTATTAGTGTAGAAAAACCACTTTTCGCACTTGTGTTAGTGTTGAAAAACCACTTTTCGCACTTGTGTTGGTGCAGGAAACCACTTTTGCACTTGTATTAGTGTGGAAAAACCACTTTTCGCACTTGTGTTAGTGTTGAAAAACCACTTTTCGCACTTGTGTTAGTGTTGAAAAACCACTTTTTGCTCTTGTGATAGTGTTGAAAAACCACTTTTCGCACTTGTGTTAGTGTTGAAAAACCACTTTTCGCACTTGTGTTGGTGCAGGAAACCACTTTTGCACTTATATTAGTGTGGAAAAACCACTTTTTGCACTTGTGATAGTGTTGAAACCCCACTTTTCGCACATGTGTTAGTGAAGGAAACCACTTTTCGCACTTGTGTTGATGCAGGAAACCACTTTTGCACTTGTATTAGTGTGGAAAAAACACTTTTTGCACTTGTGATAGTGTTGAAAAACCACTTCTCGCACTTGTGTTAGTGTTGAAAAAGCCACTTTTCGCACTTGTGTTGGTGCAGGAAACCACTTTTGCACTTGTATTAGTGTGAAAAAAACACTTTTTGCACTTGTGTTAGTGTTGAAAAACCACTTTTGCACTTGTATTAGTGTGAAAAAAACACTTTTTGCACTTGTGTTAGTGTTGAAAAACCACTTTTGCACTTGTATTAGTGTTGAAAAACCACTTTTTGCACTTGTGTTAGTGTTGAAAAACTACTTTTGCACTTGTATTAGTGTGAAAAAAACACTTTTTGCACTTGTGATAGTGTTGAAAAAACACTTTTCGCACTTGTGTTAGTGTTGAAAAACCACTTTTCGCACTTGTGTTGGTGCAGGAAACCACTTTTGCACTTGTATTAGTGTGGAAAAACCACTTTTTGCACTTGTGTTAGTGTTGAAAAACCACTTTTCGCACTTATGTTAGTGTTGAAAAACCACTTTTCGCACTGTGTTGGTGCAGGCACTGTGTTGTGTTGGTGCAGGAAACCACTTTTGCACTTGTGTTGGTGCAGGAAACCACTTTTGCACTTGTATTAGTGTGGAAAAAACACTTTTTGCACTTGTGATAGTGTTGAAAAACCACTTTTCGCACTTGTGTTAGTGTTTTAAAACCACTTTTCGCACTTGTGTTGGTGCAGGAAACCACTTTTGCACTTGTATTAGTGTAGAAAAACCACTTTTCGCACTTGTGTTAGTGTTGAAAAACCACTTTTCGCACTTGTGTTGGTGCAGGAAACCACTTTTGCACTTGTATTAGTGTGGAAAAACCACTTTTCGCACTTGTGTTAGTGTTGAAAAACCACTTTTCGCACTTGTGTTAGTGTTGAAAAACCACTTTTTGCTCCTGTGATAGTGTTGAAAAACCACTTTTCGCACTTGTGTTAGTGTTGAAAAACCACTTTTCGCACTTGTGTTGGTGCAGGAAACCACTTTTGCACTTATATTAGTGTGGAAAAACCACTTTTTGCACTTGTGATAGTGTTGAAACCCCACTTTTCGCACATGTGTTAGTGAAGGAAACCACTTTTCGCACTTGTGTTGATGCAGGAAACCACTTTTGTACTTGTATTAGTGTGGAAAAAACACTTTTTGCACTTGTGATAGTGTTGAAAAACCACTTCTCGCACTTGTGTTAGTGTTGAAAAAGCCACTTTTCGCACTTGTGTTGGTGCAGGAAACCACTTTTGCACTTGTATTAGTGTGAAAAAAACACTTTTTGCACTTGTGTTAGTGTTGAAAAACCACTTTTGCACTTGTATTAGTGTGAAAAAAACACTTTTTGCACTGTGTTAGTGTTGAAAAACCACTTTTGCACTTGTATTAGTGTTGAAAAACCACTTTTTGCACTTGTGTTAGTGTTGAAAAACCACTTTTGCACTTGTATTAGTGTGAAAAAAACACTTTTTGCACTTGTGATAGTGTTGAAAAAACACTTTTCGCACTTGTGTTAGTGTTGAAAAACCACTTTTCGCACTTGTGTTGGTGCAGGAAACCACTTTTGCACTTGTATTAGTGTGGAAAAACCACTTTTTGCACTTGTGTTAGTGTTGAAAAACCACTTTTCGCACTTATGTTAGTGTTGAAAAACCACTTTTCGCACTGTGTTGGTGCAGGCACTGTGTTGTGTTGGTGCAGGAAACCACTTTTGCACTTGTGTTGGTGCAGGAAACCACTTTTGCACTTGTATTAGTGTGGAAAAAACACTTTTTGCACTTGTGATAGTGTTGAAAAACCACTTCTCGCACTTGTGTTAGTGTTGAAAAACCACTTCTCGCACTTGTGTTAGTGTTGAAAATCCACTTTTCGCACTTGTGTTGGTGCAGGAAACCACTTTTGCACTTGTATTAGTGTGAAAAAAACACTTTTTGCACTTGTGATAGTGTTGAAAAACCACTTTTCGCACTTGTGTTAGTGTTGAAAAACCACTTTTGCACTTGTATTAGTGTGAAAAAAACACTTTTTGCACTTGTGATAGTGTTGAAAAAACACTTTTCGCACTTGTGTTAGTGTTGAAAAACCACTTTTCGCACTTGTGTTGGTGCAGGAAACCACTTTTGCACTTGTATTAGTGTGGAAAAACCACTTTTCGCACTTGTGTTAGTGTTGAAAAACCACTTTTCGCACTTGTGTTAGTGTTGAAAAACCACTTTTCGCACTTGTGTTGGTGCAGGAAACCACTTTTGCACTTGTATTAGTGTGGGAAAAACACTTTTTGCACTTGTGATAGTGTTGAAAAACCACTTTTCGCACTTGTGTTGGTGCAGGAAACCACTTTTGCACTTGTATTAGGGTGGAAAAACCACTTTTGCACTTGTATTAGTGTGGAAAACCACTATTCGCACTTGTGTTAGTGTTGAAAAACCACTTTTCGCACTTGTGTTAGTGTTGAAAAACCACTTTTCGCACTTGTGTTGGTGCAGGAAACCACTTTTGCACTTGTATTAGTGTGGGAAAAACACTTTTTGCACTTGTGATGGTGTTGAAAAACCACTTTTCGCACTTGTGTTAGTGTTGAAAAACCACTTTTCGCACTTGTGTTGGTGCAGGACACCACTTTTGCACTTGTATTATTGTGGAAAAACCACTTTTCGCACTTGTGTTAGTGTTGAAAAACCACTTTTCGCACTTGTGTTAGTGTTGAAAAACCACTTTTCGCACTTGTGTTAGTGTTGAAAAACCACTTTTTGCACTTGTGTTGGTGCAGGAAACCACTTTTGCACTTGTATTAGTGTGGAAAAAACACTTTTCACACTTATGTTAGTGTTGAAAAACCACTTTTCGCACTTGTGTTAGTGTTTAAAAACCACTTTTCGCACTTGTGTTGGTGCAGGAAACCACTTTTGCACTTGTATTAGTGTAGAAAAACCACTTTTCGCACTTGTGTTAGTGTTGAAAAACCACTTTTCGCACTTGTGTTGGTGCAGGAAACCACTTTTGCACTTGTATTAGTGTGGAAAAACCACTTTTCGCACTTGTGTTAGTGTTGAAAAACCACTTTTCGCACTTGTGTTAGTGTTGAAAAACCACTTTTTGCTCTTGTGATAGTGTTGAAAAACCACTTTTCGCACTTGTGTTAGTGTTGAAAAACCACTTTTCGCACTTGTGTTGGTGCAGGAAACCACTTTTGCACTTATATTAGTGTGGAAAAACCACTTTTTGCACTTGTGATAGTGTTGAAACCCCACTTTTCGCACATGTGTTAGTGAAGGAAACCACTTTTCGCACTTGTGTTGATGCAGGAAACCACTTTTGCACTTGTATTAGTGTGGAAAAAACACTTTTTGCACTTGTGATAGTGTTGAAAAACCACTTCTCGCACTTGTGTTAGTGTTGAAAAAGCCACTTTTCGCACTTGTGTTGGTGCAGGAAACCACTTTTGCACTTGTATTAGTGTGAAAAAAACACTTTTTGCACTTGTGTTAGTGTTGAAAAACCACTTTTGCACTTGTATTAGTGTGAAAAAAACACTTTTTGCACTTGTGTTAGTGTTGAAAAACCACTTTTGCACTTGTATTAGTGTTGAAAAACCACTTTTTGCACTTGTGTTAGTGTTGAAAAACCACTTTTGCACTTGTATTAGTGTGAAAAAAACACTTTTTGCACTTGTGATAGTGTTGAAAAAACACTTTTCGCACTTGTGTTAGTGTTGAAAAACCACTTTTCGCACTTGTGTTGGTGCAGGAAACCACTTTTGCACTTGTATTAGTGTGGAAAAACCACTTTTTGCACTTGTGTTAGTGTTGAAAAACCACTTTTCGCACTTATGTTAGTGTTGAAAAACCACTTTTCGCACTGTGTTGGTGCAGGCACTGTGTTGTGTTGGTGCAGGAAACCACTTTTGCACTTGTGTTGGTGCAGGAAACCACTTTTGCACTTGTATTAGTGTGGAAAAACACTTTTTGCACTTGTGATAGTGTTGAAAAACCACTTCTCGCACTTGTGTTAGTGTTGAAAAACCACTTCTCGCACTTGTGTTAGTGTTGAAAATCCACTTTTCGCACTTGTGTTGGTGCAGGAAACCACTTTTGCACTTGTATTAGTGTGAAAAAAAACACTTTTTGCACTTGTGATCGTGTTGAAAAACCACTTTTCGCACTTGTGTTAGTGTTGAAAAACCACTTTTGCACTTGTATTAGTGTGAAAAAGCACTTTTTGCACTTGTGATAGTGTTGAAAAAACACTTTTCGCACTTGTGTTAGTGTTGAAAAACCACTTTTCGCACTTGTGTTGGTGCAGGAAACCACTTTTGCACTTGTATTAGTGTGGAAAAACCACTTTTCGCACTTGTGTTAGTGTTGAAAAACCACTTTTCGCACTTGTGTTAGTGTTGAAAAACCACTTTTCGCACTTGTGTTGGTGCAGGAAACCACTTTTGCACTTGTATTAGTGTGGGGAAAACACTTTTTGCACTTGTGATAGTGTTGAAAAACCACTTTTCGCACTTGTGTTGGTGCAGGAAACCACTTTTGCACTTGTATTAGTGTGGAAAAACCACTTTTGCACTTGTATTAGTGTGGAAAAACCACTTTTCGCACTTGTGTTAGTGTTGAAAAACCACTTTTCGCACTTGTGTTAGTGTTGAAAAACCACTTTTCGCACTTGTGTTGGTGCAGGAAACCACTTTTGCACTTGTATTAGTGTGGGAAAAACACTTTTTGCACTTGTGATGGTGTTGAAAAACCACTTTTCGCACTTGTGTTAGTGTTGAAAAACCACTTTTCGCACTTGTGTTGGTGCAGGACACCACTTTTGCACTTGTATTATTGTGGAAAAACCACTTTTCGCACTTGTGTTAGTGTTGAAAAACCACTTTTCGCACTTGTGTTAGTGTTGAAAAACCACTTTTCGCACTTGTGTTAGTGTTGAAAAACCACTTTTTGCACTTGTGTTGGTGCAGGAAACCACTTTTGCACTTGTATTAGTGTGGAAAAAACACTTTTCGCACTTATGTTAGTGTTGAAAAACCACTTTTCGCACTTGTGTTAGTGTTTAAAAACCACTTTTCGCACTTGTGTTGGTGCAGGAAACCACTTTTGCACTTGTATTAGTGTAGAAAAACCACTTTTCGCACTTGTGTTAGTGTTGAAAAACCACTTTTCACACATGTGTTAGTGAAGGAAACCACTTTTCGCACTTATGTTGATGCAGGAAACCACTTTTGCACTTGTATTAGTGTGGAAAAAACACTTTTTGCACTTGTGATAGTGTTGAAAAACCACTTTTCGCACTTGTGTTAGTGTTGAAAATCCACTTTTCGCACTTGTGTTGGTGCAGGAAACCACTTTTGCACTTGTATTAGTGTGGAAAATACACTTTTTGCACTTGTGATAGTGTTGAAAAACCACTTCTCGCACTTGTGTTAGTGTTGAAAATCCACTTTTCGCACTTGTGTTGGTGCAGGAAACCACTTTTGCACTTGTATTAGTGTGAAAAAAACACTTTTTGCACTTGTGATAGTGTTGAAAAACCACTTTTCGCACTTGTGTTAGTGTTGAAAAACCACTTTTGCACTTGTATTAGTGTGAAAAAAACACTTTTTGCACTTGTGATAGTGTTGAAAAAACACTTTTCGCACTTGTGTTAGTGTTGAAAAACCACTTTTCGCACTTGTGTTGGTGCAGGAAACCACTTTTGCACTTGTATTAGTGTGGAAAAACCACTTTTCGCACTTGTGTTAGTGTTGAAAAACCACTTTTCGCACTTGTGTTAGTGTTGAAAAACCACTTTTCGCACTTGTGTTGGTGCAGGAAACCACTTTTGCACTTGTATTAGTGTGGGAAAAACACTTTTTGCACTTGTGATGGTGTTGAAAAACCACTTTTCGCACTTGTGTTAGTGTTGAAAAACCACTTTTCGCACTTGTGTTGGTGCAGGACACCACTTTTGCACTTGTATTATTGTGGAAAAACCACTTTTCGCACTTGTGTTAGTGTTGAAAAACCACTTTTCGCACTTGTGTTAGTGTTGAAAAACCACTTTTCGCACTTGTGTTAGTGTTGAAAAACCACTTTTTGCACTTGTGTTGGTGCAGGAAACCACTTTTGCACTTGTATTAGTGTGGAAAAAACACTTTTCGCACTTATGTTAGTGTTGAAAAACCACTTTTCGCACTTGTGTTAGTGTTTAAAAACCACTTTTCGCACTTGTGTTGGTGCAGGAAACCACTTTTGCACTTGTATTAGTGTAGAAAAACCACTTTTCGCACTTGTGTTAGTGTTGAAAAACCACTTTTCGCACTTGTGTTGGTGCAGGAAACCACTTTTGCACTTGTATTAGTGTGGAAAAACCACTTTTCGCACTTGTGTTAGTGTTGAAAAACCACTTTTCGCACTTGTGTTAGTGTTGAAAAACCACTTTTTGCTCTTGTGATAGTGTTGAAAAACCACTTTTCGCACTTGTGTTAGTGTTGAAAAACCACTTTTCGCACTTGTGTTGGTGCAGGAAACCACTTTTGCACTTATATTAGTGTGGAAAAACCACTTTTTGCACTTGTGATAGTGTTGAAACCCCACTTTTCGCACATGTGTTAGTGAAGGAAACCACTTTTCGCACTTGTGTTGATGCAGGAAACCACTTTTGCACTTGTATTAGTGTGGAAAAAACACTTTTTGCACTTGTGATAGTGTTGAAAAACCACTTCTCGCACTTGTGTTAGTGTTGAAAAAGCCACTTTTCGCACTTGTGTTGGTGCAGGAAACCACTTTTGCACTTGTATTAGTGTGAAAAAAACACTTTTTGCACTTGTGTTAGTGTTGAAAAACCACTTTTGCACTTGTATTAGTGTGAAAAAAACACTTTTTGCACTTGTGTTAGTGTTGAAAAACCACTTTTGCACTTGTATTAGTGTTGAAAAACCACTTTTTGCACTTGTGTTAGTGTTGAAAAACTACTTTTGCACTTGTATTAGTGTGAAAAAAACACTTTTTGCACTTGTGATAGTGTTGAAAAAACACTTTTCGCACTTGTGTTAGTGTTGAAAAACCACTTTTCGCACTTGTGTTGGTGCAGGAAACCACTTTTGCACTTGTATTAGTGTGGAAAAACCACTTTTTGCACTTGTGTTAGTGTTGAAAAACCACTTTTCGCACTTATGTTAGTGTTGAAAAACCACTTTTCGCACTGTGTTGGTGCAGGCACTGTGTTGTGTTGGTGCAGGAAACCACTTTTGCACTTGTGTTGGTGCAGGAAACCACTTTTGCACTTGTATTAGTGTGGAAAAAACACTTTTTGCACTTGTGATAGTGTTGAAAAACCACTTTTCGCACTTGTGTTAGTGTTTTAAAACCACTTTTCGCACTTGTGTTGGTGCAGGAAACCACTTTTGCACTTGTATTAGTGTAGAAAAACCACTTTTCGCACTTGTGTTAGTGTTGAAAAACCACTTTTCGCACTTGTGTTGGTGCAGGAAACCACTTTTGCACTTGTATTAGTGTGGAAAAACCACTTTTCGCACTTGTGTTAGTGTTGAAAAACCACTTTTCGCACTTGTGTTAGTGTTGAAAAACCACTTTTTGCTCCTGTGATAGTGTTGAAAAACCACTTTTCGCACTTGTGTTAGTGTTGAAAAACCACTTTTCGCACTTGTGTTGGTGCAGGAAACCACTTTTGCACTTATATTAGTGTGGAAAAACCACTTTTTGCACTTGTGATAGTGTTGAAACCCCACTTTTCGCACATGTGTTAGTGAAGGAAACCACTTTTCGCACTTGTGTTGATGCAGGAAACCACTTTTGTACTTGTATTAGTGTGGAAAAAACACTTTTTGCACTTGTGATAGTGTTGAAAAACCACTTCTCGCACTTGTGTTAGTGTTGAAAAAGCCACTTTTCGCACTTGTGTTGGTGCAGGAAACCACTTTTGCACTTGTATTAGTGTGAAAAAAACACTTTTTGCACTTGTGTTAGTGTTGAAAAACCACTTTTGCACTTGTATTAGTGTGAAAAAAACACTTTTTGCACTGTGTTAGTGTTGAAAAACCACTTTTGCACTTGTATTAGTGTTGAAAAACCACTTTTTGCACTTGTGTTAGTGTTGAAAAACCACTTTTGCACTTGTATTAGTGTGAAAAAAACACTTTTTGCACTTGTGATAGTGTTGAAAAAACACTTTTCGCACTTGTGTTAGTGTTGAAAAACCACTTTTCGCACTTGTGTTGGTGCAGGAAACCACTTTTGCACTTGTATTAGTGTGGAAAAACCACTTTTTGCACTTGTGTTAGTGTTGAAAAACCACTTTTCGCACTTATGTTAGTGTTGAAAAACCACTTTTCGCACTGTGTTGGTGCAGGCACTGTGTTGTGTTGGTGCAGGAAACCACTTTTGCACTTGTGTTGGTGCAGGAAACCACTTTTGCACTTGTATTAGTGTGGAAAAAACACTTTTTGCACTTGTGATAGTGTTGAAAAACCACTTCTCGCACTTGTGTTAGTGTTGAAAAACCACTTCTCGCACTTGTGTTAGTGTTGAAAATCCACTTTTCGCACTTGTGTTGGTGCAGGAAACCACTTTTGCACTTGTATTAGTGTGAAAAAAACACTTTTTGCACTTGTGATAGTGTTGAAAAACCACTTTTCGCACTTGTGTTAGTGTTGAAAAACCACTTTTGCACTTGTATTAGTGTGAAAAAAACACTTTTTGCACTTGTGATAGTGTTGAAAAAACACTTTTCGCACTTGTGTTAGTGTTGAAAAACCACTTTTCGCACTTGTGTTGGTGCAGGAAACCACTTTTGCACTTGTATTAGTGTGGAAAAACCACTTTTCGCACTTGTGTTAGTGTTGAAAAACCACTTTTCGCACTTGTGTTAGTGTTGAAAAACCACTTTTCGCACTTGTGTTGGTGCAGGAAACCACTTTTGCACTTGTATTAGTGTGGGAAAAACACTTTTTGCACTTGTGATAGTGTTGAAAAACCACTTTTCGCACTTGTGTTGGTGCAGGAAACCACTTTTGCACTTGTATTAGGGTGGAAAAACCACTTTTGCACTTGTATTAGTGTGGAAAACCACTATTCGCACTTGTGTTAGTGTTGAAAAACCACTTTTCGCACTTGTGTTAGTGTTGAAAAACCACTTTTCGCACTTGTGTTGGTGCAGGAAACCACTTTTGCACTTGTATTAGTGTGGGAAAAACACTTTTTGCACTTGTGATGGTGTTGAAAAACCACTTTTCGCACTTGTGTTAGTGTTGAAAAACCACTTTTCGCACTTGTGTTGGTGCAGGACACCACTTTTGCACTTGTATTATTGTGGAAAAACCACTTTTCGCACTTGTGTTAGTGTTGAAAAACCACTTTTCGCACTTGTGTTAGTGTTGAAAAACCACTTTTCGCACTTGTGTTAGTGTTGAAAAACCACTTTTTGCACTTGTGTTGGTGCAGGAAACCACTTTTGCACTTGTATTAGTGTGGAAAAAACACTTTTCACACTTATGTTAGTGTTGAAAAACCACTTTTCGCACTTGTGTTAGTGTTTAAAAACCACTTTTCGCACTTGTGTTGGTGCAGGAAACCACTTTTGCACTTGTATTAGTGTAGAAAAACCACTTTTCGCACTTGTGTTAGTGTTGAAAAACCACTTTTCGCACTTGTGTTGGTGCAGGAAACCACTTTTGCACTTGTATTAGTGTGGAAAAACCACTTTTCGCACTTGTGTTAGTGTTGAAAAACCACTTTTCGCACTTGTGTTAGTGTTGAAAAACCACTTTTTGCTCTTGTGATAGTGTTGAAAAACCACTTTTCGCACTTGTGTTAGTGTTGAAAAACCACTTTTCGCACTTGTGTTGGTGCAGGAAACCACTTTTGCACTTATATTAGTGTGGAAAAACCACTTTTTGCACTTGTGATAGTGTTGAAACCCCACTTTTCGCACATGTGTTAGTGAAGGAAACCACTTTTCGCACTTGTGTTGATGCAGGAAACCACTTTTGCACTTGTATTAGTGTGGAAAAAACACTTTTTGCACTTGTGATAGTGTTGAAAAACCACTTCTCGCACTTGTGTTAGTGTTGAAAAAGCCACTTTTCGCACTTGTGTTGGTGCAGGAAACCACTTTTGCACTTGTATTAGTGTGAAAAAAACACTTTTTGCACTTGTGTTAGTGTTGAAAAACCACTTTTGCACTTGTATTAGTGTGAAAAAAACACTTTTTGCACTTGTGTTAGTGTTGAAAAACCACTTTTGCACTTGTATTAGTGTTGAAAAACCACTTTTTGCACTTGTGTTAGTGTTGAAAAACCACTTTTGCACTTGTATTAGTGTGAAAAAAACACTTTTTGCACTTGTGATAGTGTTGAAAAAACACTTTTCGCACTTGTGTTAGTGTTGAAAAACCACTTTTCGCACTTGTGTTGGTGCAGGAAACCACTTTTGCACTTGTATTAGTGTGGAAAAACCACTTTTTGCACTTGTGTTAGTGTTGAAAAACCACTTTTCGCACTTATGTTAGTGTTGAAAAACCACTTTTCGCACTGTGTTGGTGCAGGCACTGTGTTGTGTTGGTGCAGGAAACCACTTTTGCACTTGTGTTGGTGCAGGAAACCACTTTTGCACTTGTATTAGTGTGGAAAAACACTTTTTGCACTTGTGATAGTGTTGAAAAACCACTTCTCGCACTTGTGTTAGTGTTGAAAAACCACTTCTCGCACTTGTGTTAGTGTTGAAAATCCACTTTTCGCACTTGTGTTGGTGCAGGAAACCACTTTTGCACTTGTATTAGTGTGAAAAAAAACACTTTTTGCACTTGTGATCGTGTTGAAAAACCACTTTTCGCACTTGTGTTAGTGTTGAAAAACCACTTTTGCACTTGTATTAGTGTGAAAAAGCACTTTTTGCACTTGTGATAGTGTTGAAAAAACACTTTTCGCACTTGTGTTAGTGTTGAAAAACCACTTTTCGCACTTGTGTTGGTGCAGGAAACCACTTTTGCACTTGTATTAGTGTGGAAAAACCACTTTTCGCACTTGTGTTAGTGTTGAAAAACCACTTTTCGCACTTGTGTTAGTGTTGAAAAACCACTTTTCGCACTTGTGTTGGTGCAGGAAACCACTTTTGCACTTGTATTAGTGTGGGGAAAACACTTTTTGCACTTGTGATAGTGTTGAAAAACCACTTTTCGCACTTGTGTTGGTGCAGGAAACCACTTTTGCACTTGTATTAGTGTGGAAAAACCACTTTTGCACTTGTATTAGTGTGGAAAAACCACTTTTCGCACTTGTGTTAGTGTTGAAAAACCACTTTTCGCACTTGTGTTAGTGTTGAAAAACCACTTTTCGCACTTGTGTTGGTGCAGGAAACCACTTTTGCACTTGTATTAGTGTGGGAAAAACACTTTTTGCACTTGTGATGGTGTTGAAAAACCACTTTTCGCACTTGTGTTAGTGTTGAAAAACCACTTTTCGCACTTGTGTTGGTGCAGGACACCACTTTTGCACTTGTATTATTGTGGAAAAACCACTTTTCGCACTTGTGTTAGTGTTGAAAAACCACTTTTCGCACTTGTGTTAGTGTTGAAAAACCACTTTTCGCACTTGTGTTAGTGTTGAAAAACCACTTTTTGCACTTGTGTTGGTGCAGGAAACCACTTTTGCACTTGTATTAGTGTGGAAAAAACACTTTTCGCACTTATGTTAGTGTTGAAAAACCACTTTTCGCACTTGTGTTAGTGTTTAAAAACCACTTTTCGCACTTGTGTTGGTGCAGGAAACCACTTTTGCACTTGTATTAGTGTAGAAAAACCACTTTTCGCACTTGTGTTAGTGTTGAAAAACCACTTTTCGCACTTGTGTTGGTGCAGGAAACCACTTTTGCACTTGTATTAGTGTGGAAAAACCACTTTTCGCACTTGTGTTAGTGTTGAAAAACCACTTTTCGCACTTGTGTTAGTGTTGAAAAACCACTTTTTGCTCTTGTGATAGTGTTGAAAAACCACTTTTCGCACTTGTGTTAGTGTTGAAAAAGCCACTTTTCGCACTTGTGTTGGTGCAGGAAACCACTTTTGCACTTGTATTAGTGTGAAAAAAACACTTTTTGCACTTGTGTTAGTGTTGAAAAACCACTTTTGCACTTGTATTAGTGTGAAAAAAACACTTTTTGCACTTGTGTTAGTGTTGAAAAACCACTTTTGCACTTGTATTAGTGTTGAAAAACCACTTTTTGCACTTGTGTTAGTGTTGAAAAACCACTTTTGCACTTGTATTAGTGTGAAAAAAACACTTTTTGCACTTGTGATAGTGTTGAAAAAACACTTTTCGCACTTGTGTTAGTGTTGAAAAACCACTTTTCGCACTTGTGTTGGTGCAGGAAACCACTTTTGCACTTGTATTAGTGTGGAAAAACCACTTTTTGCACTTGTGTTAGTGTTGAAAAACCACTTTTCGCACTTATGTTAGTGTTGAAAAACCACTTTTCGCACTGTGTTGGTGCAGGCACTGTGTTGTGTTGGTGCAGGAAACCACTTTTGCACTTGTGTTGGTGCAGGAAACCACTTTTGCACTTGTATTAGTGTGGAAAAAACACTTTTTGCACTTGTGATAGTGTTGAAAAACCACTTCTCGCACTTGTGTTAGTGTTGAAAAACCACTTCTCGCACTTGTGTTAGTGTTGAAAATCCACTTTTCGCACTTGTGTTGGTGCAGGAAACCACTTTTGCACTTGTATTAGTGTGAAAAAAAACACTTTTTGCACTTGTGATCGTGTTGAAAAACCACTTTTCGCACTTGTGTTAGTGTTGAAAAACCACTTTTGCACTTGTATTAGTGTGAAAAAAACACTTTTTGCACTTGTGATAGTGTTGAAAAAACACTTTTCGCACTTGTGTTAGTGTTGAAAAACCACTTTTCGCACTGGTGTTGGTGCAGGAAACCACTTTTGCACTTGTATTATTGTGGAAAACCACTTTTGCACTTGTATTAGTGTGAAAAAAACACTTTTTGCACTTGTGATAGTGTTGAAAAAACACTTTTCGCACTTGTGTTAGTGTTGAAAAACCACTTTTCGCACTTGTGTTGGTGCAGGACACCACTTTTGCACTTGTATTATTGTGGAAAAACCACTTTTCGCACTTGTGTTAGTGTTGAAAAACCACTTTTCGCACTTGTGTTAGTGTTGAAAAACCACTTTTCGCACTTGTGTTAGTGTTGAAAAACCACTTTTTGCACTTGTGTTGGTGCAGGAAACCACTTTTGCACTTGTATTAGTGTGGAAAAAACACTTTTCGCACTTATGTTAGTGTTGAAAAACCACTTTTCGCACTTGTGTTAGTGTTTAAAAACCACTTTTCGCACTTGTGTTGGTGCAGGAAACCACTTTTGCACTTGTATTAGTGTAGAAAAACCACTTTTCGCACTTGTGTTAGTGTTGAAAAACCACTTTTCGCACTTGTGTTGGTGCAGGAAACCACTTTTGCACTTGTATTAGTGTGGAAAAACCACTTTTCGCACTTGTGTTAGTGTTGAAAAACCACTTTTCGCACTTGTGTTAGTGTTGAAAAACCACTTTTTGCTCTTGTGATAGTGTTGAAAAACCACTTTTCGCACTTGTGTTAGTGTTGAAAACCACTTTTCGCACTTGTGTTAGTGTTTAAAAACCACTTTTCGCACTTGTGTTGGTGCAGGAAACCACTTTTGCACTTGTATTAGTGTAGAAAAACCACTTTTCGCACTTGTGTTAGTGTTGAAAAACCACTTTTCGCACTTGTGTTGGTGCAGGAAACCACTTTTGCACTTGTATTAGTGTGGAAAAACCACTTTTCGCACTTGTGTTAGTGTTGAAAAACCACTTTTCGCACTTGTGTTAGTGTTGAAAAACCACTTTTTGCTCTTGTGATAGTGTTGAAAAACCACTTTTCGCACTTGTGTTAGTGTTGAAAAACCACTTTTCGCACTTGTGTTGGTGCAGGAAACCACTTTTGCACTTATATTAGTGTGGAAAAACCACTTTTTGCACTTGTGATAGTGTTGAAACCCCACTTTTCGCACATGTGTTAGTGAAGGAAACCACTTTTCGCACTTGTGTTGATGCAGGAAACCACTTTTGCACTTGTATTAGTGTGGAAAAAACACTTTTTGCACTTGTGATAGTGTTGAAAAACCACTTCTCGCACTTGTGTTAGTGTTGAAAAAGCCACTTCTCGCACTTGTGTTGGTGCAGGAAACTACTTTTGCACTTGTATTAGTGTGAAAAAAACACTTTTTGCACTTGTGTTAGTGTTGAAAAACCACTTTTGCACTTGTATTAGTGTGAAAAAAACACTTTTTGCACTTGTGTTAGTGTTGAAAAACCACTTTTGCACTTGTATTAGTGTTGAAAAACCACTTTTTGCACTTGTGTTAGTGTTGAAAAACTACTTTTGCACTTGTATTAGTGTGAAAAAAACACTTTTTGCACTTGTGATAGTGTTGAAAAAACACTTTTCGCACTTGTGTTAGTGTTGAAAAACCACTTTTCGCACTTGTGTTGGTGCAGGAAACCACTTTTGCACTTGTATTAGTGTGGAAAAAACCACTTTTTGCACTTGTGTTAGTGTTGAAAAACCACTTTTCGCACTTATGTTAGTGTTGAAAAACCACTTTTCGCACTGTGTTGGTGCAGGCACTGTGTTGTGTTGGTGCAGGAAACCACTTTTGCACTTGTGTTGGTGCAGGAAACCACTTTTGCACTTGTATTAGTGTGGAAAAAACACTTTTTGCACTTGTGATAGTGTTGAAAAACCACTTTTCGCACTTGTGTTAGTGTTTAAAAACCACTTTTCGCACTTGTGTTGGTGCAGGAAACCACTTTTGCACTTGTATTAGTGTAGAAAAACCACTGTTCGCACTTGTGTTAGTGTTGAAAAACCACTTTTCGCACTTGTGTTGGTGCAGGAAACCACTTTTGCACTTGTATTAGTGTGGAAAAACCACTTTTCGCACTTGTGTTAGTGTTGAAAAACCACTTTTCGCACTTGTGTTAGTGTTGAAAAACCACTTTTTGCTCTTGTGATAGTGTTGAAAAACCACTTTTCGCACTTGTGTTAGTGTTGAAAAACCACTTTTCGCACTTGTGTTGGTGCAGGAAACCACTTTTGCACTTATATTAGTGTGGAAAAACCACTTTTTGCACTTGTGATAGTGTTGAAACCCCACTTTTCGCACATGTGTTAGTGAAGGAAACCACTTTTCGCACTTGTGTTGATGCAGGAAACCACTTTTGCACTTGTATTAGTGTGGAAAAAACACTTTTTGCACTTGTGATAGTGTTGAAAAACCACTTCTCGCACTTGTGTTAGTGTTGAAAAAGCCACTTTTCGCACTTGT
>NW_027617654.1:0-104738 GCF_964187855.1 Myxine glutinosa | reverse complement strand
ACATCCTCGGGTCCCCAGCAATATACCTGGCAAGTTAAAAGTATATCGGACCCGTGGTTGTCGAGAAACAGCGGTCACAGACAGACAAACGTACAAACGTACAGACAGAGATTACTGGAATTATAGATAGATATATATATATACATACATATATACATATATATATATACATACATATATACATATATATATATATATATACATACATATATACATATATATATATATATACATACATATATACATATATATATATATATACATACATATATACATATATATATATATACATACATATATATACATACATATATACATATACATACATACATATATACATATACATACATACATATATACATATATACATTATATATATATATATATATATATATATATATATATATATATATACATATATATATATATATATATATATATATATATACACAGACTTGGCATTTAATATGGAATTTTTTTTTTTTCTTGACTTGGGTTTACTTTCTTAACTCTGGTGAGTCTGGTGAGTATATCAATCTGGTGAGTTTCTTTTACACTTTGGTAATTTATTTGTTAAAAGAACCATGTCACTGATTGTCTGTCGCAGCAAGAAGTCAACAACAGGATTATATCACAGGTGGCATGGCAAAATGTACGGACAGGTGCATTTGATGATTGGCTTCACAGTCGGGTATACAAGGGTTGTTGCGTTCTGTATTAGTGGAAAACAACTGCTGCACGTCTCCAAAAGTTATTGCCGCTTCCTCTGGAGATAGTCTGTCAACTCGACAATGCTGTTTGTCATGGAGTGGTGGCTTTACGAAATTACGGCATGAAACAGCGTGCTATTGCTCGGCAGTATGGCATCACTCAAGGTCAGGTGTCAAAGATCCTGAAACGAAATGCTCAGAGGGGTGTCCCTACTCCAATACCGAGACCAGGACGTCCCCGCAGAACCACAAGGAGGGATGATCGCCAGCTGCACCGGTTAGTCCGCAATGGCCGTACCAAGTCAGCTAATCGGCTTAGGGCTGAGTGGCAGCAACTGACAAATGTGCCTGTATCCAGAAGGCTAGTCAACCAACGACTGGTTCAAGCAGGCTATCGTGCCAGGCGTCCCCTGAGAAAGCCACACCTGACCAGTCAACACTGCCAGCGCCGATTGCAGTGGGCCAGAGAGCACCGTTAATGGCAGCCAGGTCACTGGAATCACGTGATCTTCAGTGACGAGTCTAGATTTCTGGTCTATCGTCAAGATGGCCACGTCCGAGTGTGCAGACAAGTGCATGAAGCCTACAACAAAGATTGTATAGTGCCAAGAGTCCAAGCTGGAGGTGGTGGGGTGACCGTTTGGGCTGCTTTTCATGCAGGGGGCAAAACTGACCTGGTTGTTCTGAATGGAAACCTGAACCAGTTCAAGTACAGGGCCATTCTGGAAGAAACATTGCTTCCATTTGCTCGTGCAGCCTTTCAAGGAAACTTTGTCTTCCAAGATGACAATGCACGGCCTCATCGTGCTCGCATGATCCAACACTTTCTTGCTGACCGTGGTGCAGAGCATATGGAGTGGCCTGCCATGTCCCCGGATATGAATCCGATAGAGAACTTGTGGGCAGAATTATCGCGTCAAATTGACCACTTGGACCAGCAGCCGACCTCTGTGCATGAATTGCAGCAGGCTATTGTCACCATGTCAAGCGATTCCTGTCCAAACCTTGGAAAATCTCGTGAACAGCATGCCTCGACGTGTACGTGCTCTCCTGAATGCTCGTGGGGGTTACACGAAGTACTGAACTGTAATTTTACTGTCCGTAATCCCAGTCGTAATTTAACTTTTGTTTAAAAAATTTTTGGCTAATGTGCAAAATAAAGAGATACTTCTGGAAAACGTACAGAAGTTTAACACAGTACCGTCCATGAATTGAGTTCGATATCAGTTTACATCACTTTCAAGGATCAATTTATTTGCTTCGAAATGTCAAATGTGGTTTTTGTTTCTTTTAAACGTCACATTAACAAAATCTAGAATAATTTCAATATAATTCCAATGAACTTTTGGTTATAAGTTATCTTGAAAAGTAAGTTCACCCCCACAAAAAAAATATTCCACATTAAATGCCAAGTCTGTATGTATATATATTGTTGCGGATATGAGGATTGTATTTTTTTATTGTGTTGTATTGTATTGGAAATTGTTATGTAACATTGGTTGATTCTGGCCCCTCCTGCCTCCAGTGTTGTGTAAAGGTTAAAAGGGCGTCCCGGTAGTTAATTCCATAAAGCACACATTGAAGGACACGATAAAACCCTTGTTCAGTTGCTTATATCTTTATTATGTGTTTTAGATTAAGGCTTTGTCGTCCATTAACATGACACTCCATTGCACCAAGTGAAAAAGATAGATTCCCTTCATTCCCATTCCCAAAAACCTCCATTTCCCCTTTCGTCAATTGCCATTCGCATTGCCAACCAACAATTGCCGCCATTGACCACGAGGCAGGGTTGGGGAAGAAAGGCGGGTCCCCACCTCGTCATAGAGGGGAGGAGTGAGTCAGCCCCACTCAACCAACCACGAACAAGGGGTTGGACTTGGAGAGGGTGTGGAGATAAACATCAAGGAGGTTCGCAAAGATTGAGGGGCGGGACCTATATAACCCGCCGCGGGACGTTCCCCAAGCGGATGGGAGATGAGCTATGACAAGAGCTGAGTTGTGAGGTCCAAGGCTGAGCTGCGTGGTGAGGTGAAAAAGAGAGAGCTGGGTTGTGAGGTCCAAGAGAGAGAAAGGAGATCATCCAGGGAAGCACAAAGCCTGCTATTCGTCGCCTTGCTCGCCAGCAGCAGCAGCAGCAGCGTCCACAGCAGCAACAACACTCGACAGCCGTTTGGGGCCTGGACGGCGGTTTTGAGCAGGGCCGCGAAGGGACGGCGGCTGCCCAACGAGCCGATCGTGCTGCAGGACCAGTTGAACCTCCCTATCCCGCCAGCCATCCACCTGCCATTCCTATCATCATCCCCCGTGTAAGTGTGTTCGTAGTCTGTCTTTTGTCTTGTCCCTGGGAATAAGTTAAGTTTGTATAAGCTAGGTTGCACTGTGTCTAAAATCTTCTGTATATTATTTTCTTATCTTTCCTTCTCCTTGGTTATTTTGAGCCTGTAAATAGTAAATAAATTTAGTAGTATTTTCAACCTTTGTTTCGTCTTCTTATTCCTTTTCTTCACATCCGTCGTCTTTGTCTTTTCCCTGATTGAATAGCTGTGGCGCGATACGGCCAACGTCTGGGTGAATCGGGTGAATCGGGGAAACTGTTAGGTCGCGGGGCCTCCGCTCGGCAAACAACATCCTTAACCGCGGACCGTAACAACATTATATATATATATATATATATATATATATATATATATATATATATATATATATATATATATATATATATATACACACAGTCACATGAAAAAGTAAGTACACCCCATGTAAAGTTTTGACTTTTTCAACATATTTCAACATACAGCTATTTGATCTTCATTTCAACAATATCGATAGATAATGGTGATATAACATAACAAATATCATGAAACATTTACATTTTGTAGTCCATTGTATAATTTAAATAAACATAAATGCAAATTTCGCATGTGGAAAAAGTAAGTACACCCCTGGCTCTAATAGGTGGTATTGCCCCCTTTGGCCGAAAACCTCAAGTAGGCGTTTCTTATAACTGTCTACCAGTCTCTAACATCGACTGGGAGAAATTTTTGCCCACTCCTCCATGCAGAATTCTTTCAGCTGTGCGATGTTTGAGGGGGTTCTTGCATGCACAGCTTGTTTCAAATCCCCCCACAACATCTCGATGGGATTTAGATCCGGGCTTTGACTTGGCCATTCCAGAACCCTCAATTTCTTTCTTTTCAGCCATTCCTTGGTGGATTTACTGGTTTGTTTAGGGTCATTGTCATGTTGCAAGGTCCACCTTCGGTTGAGCTTCAACTTTCCGACAGATGGCCTCACATTATCCTCAAGCACCCTCTGGTACAATGAAGAATTCATAGTGGATTATATGATGGTGAGCTGCCCAGGCCCTGATGCAGCAAAGCTGCCCCAAACCATAATATTTCCACCACCATGCTTTACAGTTGGTCTCAGGTTCTTGTGGTCAAATGCTGTCTTTGGTTTTCGCCAAACATGTCTTCTGGTACTGTGGCCAAATAGCTCTACCTTTGACTCATCTGTCCAGAGCACATTGTTCCAGAAGTGCTGGTCTTTGCTGAGGTGTTCATTGGCAAACTTTAGTCTTGCCCTGATGTTCTTTCTGGACAGCAAAGGTTTCCTCCTTGCACACCTCCCATGTAGATCAAATTTGTGCAGCCTCTTTCTAATGGTAGACTCGTGCACTTTGATATCAACAGGTGCAAGAGCTACCTGTAGGCCCCGTGATGACATTCTGGGGTTGTTAGAGACTTATTTCAGCATCTTGCGGTCTGCTCTCGGGCTGAACTTGCTGGGGCGGCCTGGCCTGAACAAGTTGGAAGTTGTTTGGAATCTTCTCTACTTGTAGATGATCTTCCGGACAGTCGAATGATTGATTTCAAATTGTTTGGAGATCTTTTTAAATCCCCTCCCAGACTCGTAGGCATCTATAACCTTCTTTCTGAAGGCCTCAGAGAGCTCTTTTGATCTAGGCATGGTGACGCAGCACACTTCAACAACAAAGAGCAAACCAAACTAAATGTCTGAGGTTTAAATTAGACAGGTTCCTCCAAGATCCTCTCTAACGATGCTCTAATCATTTGCACCTGAGCTGGTGCACCTGATTCTAATTTTAGGTATTTGAAGTAGTGATAAATGTAGGGGTGTACTTACTTTTTCAAACATGCGAAATTTGCATTCATGTTTATTTAAATTATACAATGGACTACAAAATGTAAATGTTTCATGATATTTGTTATATTATATTTTAGGGGTCGCCAGTTTAGGAGTCGTGCAGCCCCCGAATCCTGTTCGGGGGTAGTCGAGGTCACCAGTTTAGGAGTCGTGGACGGCGAGAGAACGAGGCCATTTGGTTGAGTTCAAAGCATGTTTATTCGTACAGAACCCGGCACACTCTGTAAAGCCCGTTTATCGGGCAGCAATATATATACACATCATGCCGGAGCGTTTGCCCAGGAAAGGCGAGACCGGGCGTCCTGGGCGAGCCCTGAAAAAGGCGAGTCTGGACATGCCCGGGCGTCCTGGGCGAGCCTTGGAAAGGCGAGAGCGGGCGCGCCCGGGCGAGCCTGGGAACGGCGAGTCCGGGCATGCCCGGGAGAGGCGCGTCTGGGCCTGTCCGGGCGGCCTGGACGAGCCCGGCATGGTGATCGCTCCCTGGCCGCGTCCTCGGTAGGTGCAAGGCGATTGTGTATACCCAGCGGTAACCGCTACACACGCCCCTCCAGAATCGACTTGCACCGGCAGGGTCAATTTAAGGGGGGTCCTGATGACCCGGCCGAAGCGACCCCTGGAGGGTCATGGGGGGCGGTCCGGTGTGGTGGTGGGGTGGTGGGTGGTTGAGCGGGGGGAACTGTGGACGGGGGGCGGCCTCGCCGCGACGTACTCCGCTGTGCGAAGCGCTGGGGGGACGTAGGACCGGGGTTGAGCCGACCGAGGGGCTGGTCAATTCCTCGGGGGAGGCTGCCGAGGTTCCTCGCAGGCCTCCCGAGGTTGCAGTTCGCGGGTGCAGTGCCGAGAGGCTCGAGCAGTGCTCGGCGTCGGTGCATGCGAAAAGCGGTTGAGCCAACCGAGGGGCTGGTCAAGGCCTCGGGGGAGGCTGCCGAGGTTCCTCGCGGGCCTCCCGAGGATGCAGGATCGGAGAAGTAGTTGCGGCTGTAGTTGGAGAGTGAAGTTGGGCGAAGGTGACGAACAGCAGTGCGCGCGAAGGTAACGAAGCAGCCGTGCCGCGAACGTCAGAGCGCGCGCTAGAGATGAGCAGCAGTGCCACCCACATCGCGTAACTGCGTTCCTTCGGAGGGTCCTCGAGCGGGGTCGCCCCTCCGGTCGTAGAGGAGGAGCCGAGCACGGTGCGCGAACCACATGGCCGCTCGCCGGTTCCAAAACTCCGGCAGCGCGATCGAAACCGCCGTGTTCGTTTGCAGCCCCCGAATGCTTTCGGGGGTAGTCGAGGTCACCAGATTAGGGGTCGCCAGTTTAGGAGTCATGCAGCCGCCGAATCCGTTCGGGGGTAGTCGAGTTCACCAGTTTAGGAGTCGTGGACGGCGAGAGAACGAGGCCATTTGGTTGAGTTCAAAGCATGTTTATTCGTACAGAACACGGCACACTCTGTAAAGCCTGTTTATCGGGCAGCAATATATATACACATCATGCCGGAGCGTTTGCCCGGGAAAGGCGAGACCGGGCGTGCCCGGGCGTCCTGGGCGAGCCCTGGAAAGGCGAGTCTGGACATGCCCGGGCGTCCTGGGCGAGCCCTGGAAAGGCGAGAGCGGGCATGCCCGGGTGTCCTGGGCGAGCCCTGGAACGGCGAGTCTGGGCATGCCCGGGAAAGACGAGACCGGGCGTGCCCGGGCGGCTCGGGTGAGCCTGGGAACGGTGAGTCCAGGCATGCCCGGGAGAGGCGCATCTGGGCCTGTCCGGGCGGCCTGGACGAGCCCGGCATGGTGATCGCTCCCTGGCCGCGTCCTCGGTAGGTGCAAGGCGATTGTGTATACCCAGCGGTAACCGCTACAATATCACCTTTATCTATCAATATTGTTAAAATGAAGATCAAATAGCTGTATGTTGAAATATGTTGAAAAAAACAAAACTTTACATGGGGTGTACTTACTTTTTCACGTGACTGTGTGTATATATATATATATATATATATCCTTATATATTATATATGCAATAAGCCCTCGTATATATAATTATATATGATCTAAATCTACAATCTACACATGAAAGCCCACAGAATCTTGTTTCTCACAGTCTGAGAGTCCTTTAGGGGCTTTTTTACAAACTCCAAGCAGGCTTTCATGTGTCTTTCACTGAGGAGAGGCTTCCGTCTGGCCACTCTGCCATAAAGCCCAGATCGGTGGAGTGTTGCAGTGATGGTTGTCCTTCTGGAAGTTTCTCCCACCTCCACACAGGATCTCTGGAGCTCAGCCAGAGTGACCATCGGCTTCTTGGTCACCTCTCTTACCAAGGCACTTCTCCCCCGATTGCTCAGTTTGGCTGGGCGGCCAGCTCTAGGAAGAGTCCTGGTTGTTCCAAACTTCTTCCATTTAAGAATTATGGAGGCCACTGTGCTCTTGGGAACCTTCAATGCAGCAGAATTTTTTTTTCTAGGCTTCCCCAGATCTGTGCCTCGACACAATCCTGTCTGAGCTCTGCAGGCAGTTTTTTCGACCTCATGGCTTGGTTTTTGCTCTGATATGCATCGTCAGCTGTGAGACCTTAGACAGGTGTGTGCCTTTCCAAATCATGTCCAATCAATTGAATTTACCACAGGTGGACTCCAATCAAGGTGTAGAAGCATCTCAAAGATGATCAAGAGAAATGGGAGGCACCTGGGCTAAATTTCAAGTGTCATAGCAAAGGGTCTGAATACTTATGTAAATGTGATATTTCAGTTTTTTCTTTTTAATAAATTTGCAAAACTTTCTAAAATCCTGTTTTCTCTTTGTCATTATGGGGTATTGAGTGTAGATTGCTGAGGGAAAAATGAATTTAAACGATTTCAGCATGAGGCTGCAACATAACAAAATGTGAAAAGTGAAGGGGTCTGAATACTTTCTGAATGCACTGTATATATATCTTATCTATATATAAAAAACACAGTTTGTGTGTGTAATGTTACCGATAGACTCCTAAACGGAGAGGCACACGTACTTGATATTTGGCACAGACATGGCCATTTAGCCTGGGAAGGACATGGCCGACCTAAAAATATTTGACGAGATCCATATTTTTTATTCATATTTACCTCAGCGCATTTCAGCGAGGAATATTATACACGGAATCTGAGCGGTGGCAGAGCAGCGCGCTGATTCGCTCGGAGCGATCACGTGATGTTCCATCCCCGCCGCCAGACCATTGAACATAAAACACAGTTTGTGTGTGTGTAATGTTGTAATGTGTGTAATGTACGGGTCTCCCTTCCCCCGCCCGGCAACGCCGGTACTGGAGGGCGTCACAGGATCGGTGAGTCTCCAAAATCCGCTTCGTGCTGTTGCGAAGATGCAGGACGATGTCGCGATTGTTGTGCTGCTCTCCGACCATGAGAACTGCAACGTCATTGTTGACTGGCCCTCCCCTTCCCCCTCCCCCCTCCGTCCTCCCCTTCCCCTCCCTCCCCCCTCCCACCCTCTCCTCCCCTCCCCTCCCCTTCCCCCTCCCCTCCCCTCCCCCGCCTGGCAATGCCGGGTACTTCTGCTAGTAAATATATATTAGTGCTGGACGATAATCGCGATTGGACGATAATTGCGATAAGCAATCCATATTTGTTATCGCGATAGATGATATATGCGCGGTTGGTACAACACATCTTGAACCCAGATATTGATGGTGTATTGACTGCTTTGAGTGGTTAGTGTGTTTAGTTTTTCTCAAAGGATATAACTTTATTAAATGGAGCTCTATAAAATAAAGGAGGTGATATAATATGGAATGTTTCGTCTCCAAGATGTAATTTAAATGGTATATCATTAAACAATAAACATTAAAACAAACAACCAATTAATGAACACTGCCGATGCCGAAATCGCCGATCTCTTTGAGTTTGTTTTGTCTGTGCGCTGAGTTGAGCACTAAAGGCAACATCTTGTTAATGATCGACAATGTAAGGTATGTCGACAGACTCCAATCGATTGTTGCACATTTATTGACTCTGCAGATACAGGCCCGATTCACCCCAGCGCTGTCTGAGCCGAGCCCTAACTCCCAGAAACGGAAATAAACCCGCGGTCAGTGTCGGGATAAAACGGGGAATGTTTGCACCTTCATACATGACAGACAAGGTGAGCGTACTCGGTGTGTGGAGTTTTAGCTTTGAGAACAAGGATAAGAGGGTGATCTCGTTCATCTCCTTTCAGTCCTCACCGTTCGCAATGGACCGAACGAGCGGCAAACATGACGACGTTGTTTCATTTTACATTTTGCGAAGTTCAGTTCAACATCAAAGTTGCTCTTCTTTAACAGCCACTGTTATCCCACCTTGTGGGGTTGGCCGGGGGAAACCTGCCCCAAGTCATTCAAGAACCACCTGGCCAGGCCTGGCATTGGCCTTTTTAGGGCAGGAATTTGGAATTTGGCCATGGTGCCGCCATACTCGCCCACTCTTTGCGAAGGACACCATGGGATCTTTAACGTCCACCAACTCATGCAGACAGATGGGACCCCCAGTTTAACGTCCATCTGAGGGATGGCACACACATTGATGAATCACCCTGTCTGGGAAACACCAGAATGACAGTTTATAGCTGGGTTGGGATTCAAACCCAGGCTAGACAGCTTAGAGGTGAGTGTGCACACCTCTAGGACATCCTGTCATCCTACGAAGTTCAACAACAAAGGCGTAATTTTAAATGCCCGAAGAGTGAAGATAGTCACATATCACTTTCTTCACAAATGGTGTGTTCCGTTCGCGAGAACCTTGCTCGGTGTGTTCCGTTAGTGAGCCGCTTGCTTGGTGTGTTCCGTTACCGAGCTGCTCGCTTGGTGTGTTCTGTTACCGAGCTGCTCGCTTGGTGTGTTCTGTTACCGAGCCGCTTGCTTGGTGTGTTCCTTTACCGAGCCGCTCGCTTGGTGTGTTCCATTACCGGGCCGCTCGCTTGGTGTGTTCCGTTACCGAGCCGCTCGCTTGGTATGTTCCGTTACCGAGCCGCTTGCTTGGTGTGTTCCTTTACCGAGCCGCTTGCTTGGTGTGTTCCTTTACCGAGCCGCTTGCTTGGTGTGTTCCTTTACCGAGCCGCTCGCTTGGTGTGTTCTGTTACCGAGCCGCTCGCTTGGTGTGTTCCGTTACCGAGCCGCTCGCTTGGTGTGTTCCGTTACCGAGCTGCTCGCTTGGTGTGTTCCGTTAGCGAGCTGCTCGCTTGGTGTGTTCCGTTAGCAAGCTGCTCGCTTGGTGTGTTCCGTTAGCAAGCTGCTCGCTTGGTGTGTTCCGTTACCGAGCCGCTCGCTTGGTGTGTTCCGTTAGCGAGCCGCGAGCTTGGTGTGTTCCGTTAGCGAGCTGCGAGCTTGGTGTGTTCCGTTAGTGAGCTGCTCGCTTGGTGTGTTCCGTTAGCGAGCTGCTCGCTTCGTGTGTTCCGTTACCGAGCTGCTCGCTTGGTGTGTTCTGTTACCGAGCTGCTCGCTTGGTGTGTTCCGTTAGCAAGCTGCTTGCTCTGTGTGTTCTGTTAGCAAGCAGCTTCCTATTCTTGCCAAGCCAGATGTCCGTATCAATCGCTTTGCAAACTGCTCGTCCAGTTACTCGGCAAAGGAGCAAAGCGATTTCGTCCAGGTAAAATAACGTTTGATTTTAAACAAATTGCAACAGAATTATTAAATAAAGAGTTTGTTTAACCCCTCCCAGGCCTTTTTGTTCTGTGAAGAGACAACTTTTTACATTTGTCTTGTTGTTCTGCTTTTGTTTTCTTTGTGTAGCCCCCACCTCGAGTGGCCTTCTGGCTTTGTGGCGGGCAATATCCCATAATTTAAAAAAAGAAAAAAAAATAACTATTTTTTTAAAAAGGTAACGAACACAGGTAACTCTATGGCTATTCAGTTTGTTTTTATGTGGATTCTTATTGTATGTTACATGTTTCTCAAGGCACCAATTACATTATGATGCCCCATTGGACTTCTTCCTTTTTTTTTTTTTCTTTTTTTTTTAATACAAGATCGAGGCTCGTGAATGAGCTAAGAGTTAGTCCGAAACGGGGATTATGGATTGGGTCTCATGCGTCTGTGCGTCCGCAATCATATCTCAGAGATGTATGGACCGATTTTATTCATATTTTGCACACAGACAATACCTGACGGTACACATATGCGCATCATTTTTCGGCCATCTTTGGTCGCATCACAAAACAAAAAGATGTGCACATGTATACCGTCATGTATTGTATTTGTGCCAAATATGAACAAAATCGGTCCATGCATGTTCAAGAAATGGTTGGGGACGGGTTTAAGTAACAAAATTGCCAACAGTCAGCCATCTTGGATCTGAACTCGAAAACAAAAATGACGTGCATATGGAAGCCAGCATTCATTATCTGCTTGGCAAGTTTGAACAAGATCAACAAATGCATGTCCGATAAATGGTTGAGGACGGGTTGAACATCGGGTTTTTTTTTACAACTAAAATGGATGCCAGTCGGCCATTTTTGATCGCATCACAAAACAAAAAGATGTGCATATGTATACCGTCAGGTATCGTCTTTGCGCCAAATATGAACAAAATCGGTCCGTACATCTCCGAGATATGGTTGCGGATGCACAGATGCACGGGACCAAATCCAACAGCCCCCGTTTCGGACTAAGTTCAGCAGGGGCTAATAAACAGACACACAGAGACACAGACAAATAGAACAAGCATTGTGAGTACTGCGCTGCAATACATGTCCCCTACCGGCAGTGTGCCGTCCGGAAAACTGTTGGGGAAATTACAAAGGGTTATTTACCCACAGGTTCTGAATCGTTCGCAATCGCTAATTACCTCAGGACGGGCTCACCTGTGATTCGCACTCGGGACTTCGATTTACACACCTTGCAGCCAGGTCAGCAGAAGCACGAGAAAATAAGTTGTTGATAAAGAACCTTTCGAGTCGCTAAATATCAGTAATTTATTATATTTTCCGGTTCACGATCAATGATCGATGTGTATATATATATGTTGTTCGGCTTGGCTCCGCCCCTCCCAAAAGCGCGCGCAGTGTCACGCTTTTGACGTTCGCGAGACGAGGCTGAGGGGCGGCTTGAGGAGAACTCTGGAATAAACAAAGTGCCATAACTTTGTGAAAAATGATCGAAACGTCGTGAAGTTCGAACTTGATCTGTACCTTATCATAAGTAAAGGAAACCATGTGCCAAGTTTGAAATCATTAGCATTAAGCGTTGAGAAAAAAAATCCGGAAAACTGTTTTGCGTGACGGACGGACAGCAAACCTATAGTCCTCTCCGGTGTACACCGGTGGGGAACTAATAACAGACCAGGCCAACCAATACACTTGCGAATCTTTGATTTTGCAAGTAACATGCAGACAGACAGAGACAAACAGGGGTGAAAACGTAACCTCCGGCCACCTTTGGTGGTGGAAGTAACAATGCAAAAAAGTTAAAGTTAAAACAGGTAAACTTAAAGCAAACTGGTCAGCAGACCTTACTGTGGAAAAGCAAGGCAGGATTCATCGGCATGTTGAGAAACCGGAACACTGATCGGATTAATCGATAAATACCTTCTCAAACATCTTTCCAGAAAACAGAAGTCCTGGCTGACTTGGTCCACCATCAGATTAAAGTCCGTTTGGATGGCGAGAACCTGCTCAAACAGCGGACGTGGCATAATCGATGGGAAGAGCATAAATGGAATAAAAGTAGCCACCTGGAGGATGCAAGAATTTGCAATTGAGAAACTATGTGACTTATGAGTATAAACAATACAGTAATTACGCAGTGTTTGAAATACTAGCAAGTTGCCCGAACCCGCACAGAATCGTCGCATTTTTTAATGCCATGAACAAACTTTGGTACATCACGGGTGGTGAAGGTTGTGGCCAAGTTTAATCGAAATTGTATGTGTAGTTTCAAAGAAAAAACAAATTCCTATTTTGGGGGGTCAAACCTGGATCCACTTTGACCCCGGTAAACCCCATTAGATCCCGATTTTTTTTTTAATGCCGTGAACAAACTTTAGTCACAACACGACAAATATCATTTCTGCCAAATTTGGTCGCAATCCCATCAGCGGTTTCGGAGAAGAAGTTTAAAGTGTTTACGGACGGACTGAATAACTGACCGACTCAAAAAAGTATGCATTGTCGTGTGCATGTGTCATTGGTTGTTATCTGCACATGCAGGTGGATTTGAGAAGGTGAAAGGGAGTCCTCCCAGTGCTCGAAGTTGCCCATCCGTTTTGGTAATGGATGAAGCTGTGAAGGTTTCTTGTTTCACTGGTGAAATTAATACGCGGATCCAATCGACATACGCGATCATTGCAAATGGATACGGTGATAGACAGCCAACAATCGCTTTTAGGTCACTTTGAATGGAGTTCAGGGGAGCTTATGCGATGGCACGTCGTCAGTCAGTCAAAGACATTAGAAAAATTGGGGGTCTGAGGAGGTATATGGGTTGGGTGAGGGTGAAGGGGGGGGGGGGGTTTCCTCCCAAAATAGGTAATTTTTTTGTTTAAAGTCTTATGATTATGTTAGCGTCTTACAATGCCTGTTGCTGTGTTGTGATTATGTTATTGTGATTCTACATGCTGCCCTGTCTTCTGGCAACCATGGAAATTGGTTTAAAATACCTTTAGTCAGCACAGTATACTGTTTATTCCACCAGGTGAGCGCCAGGGACATTGCCCCTATGTTTTTCTAATGCCGTGAACAAACATTGGTACACCACAGGTGATGAAGGTTGTGGTCATGTTTCATCGGAATTGCTTGTGTAGTTGCAGAGAAGAAAGCAAATACCTATTTTGGGGTGAGTCAAACCTGGACCCACATTGACCCCTCTAGACCCTCTTAGACTCCGATTTTAGTAGCGCCATGAACAAACTTCGGTACATCACGAGTTATGAAGGTTGTAGTCAAGTTTCATCAAAATAGAGTGTAGTTTCAGAGGAAAAAAGCAAATTCTTATTTTGGGGGGTTAAACCTGGACCGACTTTGACCACCAGGTCACTTTGACCCCCTTATACCCCAAAGCTTTTCATTCTATGAACAAACTTTAGTGAGGACATACCAAATAACATTTCTGTCACATTTGTTCCCAATCCCATCAGCAGTTTCGGAGAAGAAGTTGCAAGTGTATACGGACTGATGACACGCCATCGCATAAGCTCCACGGAACGATGTTCCAGGTGAGCTAACAAGAGGTGGGAGTGGGAGGGAATCCATAGCCAGAGGTACTATTGGGGGTGTGGTGGAGTTAGTGCAGTGCATGGAGAGTGAGAACTAGAGTTTTTCATAAAGAGAGCAACTCTGTGGCCAGGACGAGGCTCAGGTCTATCATAGCAGAGGAGGGAATAACCAGGGAGAGATATGAAGGAGTCAGAGACATCTTGAAGGAGGAAGGTTTCTGTTAAGCAGATCACGTCTGGTTTGCTAGAAGCAACCTGTATGGAGAAATCAGTCAGGTTTGAGCGAAGGCCCCGAATGTTTGAGGTCCATAGCGTTAAGAAAGAGAGAGGGGAGGTACTGGGTACAAGAGAAGGAAGGGGTAGGGTAAGAACAGGGAGGAGAGGGGGAGGTAAAGAGAGCTGTTGACAGTGCGTATGAGATAAAGACGAGCTAGGAAAGAGGGCAGGATGAGGAGGAGTACAAAAGACAAGTAGGTGAAAGGAACAGTGAGGAGTAATATGAGAGGGCTAGAGCGAAGGAGGAGATTGGAGAAGGAGCATTGGGATAGGGGAGGATGACGAGGAGGAGGAGGAGGAGGAGGAGGAGGAGGAGGAGGAGGAATTAGTTGGAAGATAGAGGGTAGGGGGAGGAGAAAACTTTATGAATGCATGATGGGGGAAGTTTTAAAAGGAGTGAGGGGGGAGATTTGAACGGGAAGAGTGAGGAAGAAGGGAGTGGGGGGGGAGGGGGAGCTTTGGAGATGGGTGAGGAGAAGGGAAGAAAGCGAAGCGTTTGATTTGAGGTGGGAAGAGGTGGCTGATTTGTTAGGAAGGGGTGAGTGGGAAGCTTTGAGGGGGTGGGGGAGGGGAATATGATGAGAGAAGGCATGGCCATGAGGGAAGAGGGAGAGGGTGGGGAGAGGGATTTTGGCAATTTGGACTAACTTATGACATTTAAGGATTTAACATGGGCAATGATGACCATTTCCTCAAATGTTTTGAGCGGCCTCACGGACTTATTTTAACTCGGATTCAATAGCAAGTTAAGGTCAATAAAAGCCCTAGTAAAACAAATTTGGGGGAAATACGACGAATTTTCAACAACTTGTGATTTTTAAGGACAACAAGGGGATTGATCTTGATGGGTCAGATCCTCACAGATTTATTCAACTCCACTTAGATTTCTGTTTTCGGATTTCGTGGTGGCTGGAGTCGTTAAACAATCGATTACAACAAATTTGGTGAAATTCAATAAATTTTGACTAACTTACAAACTTCAAGGGATTTAAGGTGGGAAAATGATGACCATCAACATTAACTACAACCCTCTCTTCTCCACTCCCCCTCTTCTCACCTCACCTCCCTTTTCCCTCCTCCCTTCCCCTCCCCTATCTCTCTTCTCCCCCTCTCCCCTCCTCTATCTCTCCTCTCCCCCTTTCCCCTCCTCTATCTCGCCTCTTCCCCTCTTTCTCCTCTCCCTTCCCCGATCTCTCCTCTCCCTTCCCCGATCTCTCCTCTCCCTTCCCCGATCTCTCCTCTCCCCCTCTCCCCTCCTCTATCTCTCCTTTTCTATCTCTCCTCTTCCCCTCTCCTCTTCCCCTCTCCCTTCCCCTCTCCCTTCCCCTATCTCTCCTCTTCCCCTCTCCCTTCCCCTATCTCTCCTCTTCCTCTATCTCTCCTCTTCATCTATCTCTCCCATCTCCTCTCCCCCATCTCTCCCCTCCATCACCTCCCTCTCCCGTCCCCTATTCTCACCTCACTTCTCTTTTCCATCTTTCTTCCCCTATTCTTACCTCACCTCTCTTTTCCATCCTCCCTCCCCCGGTGTTGGTGTTGGCTTAGCGGTCAGGGTGCCGGCTTGGGATCCTAGGATCCTGGGTTTGAATCCCGGTCGATCGCTGAATTAACACCAGGGGGGTTGACTCAGCCTGTCATCCTTCCAAGGTCGGCAAATTGAGTACCAGCTTGTTGGGATGAATGATCCCGGTGTGTACCCCGATTTAGAATAGGTACACCGTATCCCTGCGCATCGTAAGAGGCGACTAAGGGTTGGCGTTAGGAAGGGCATCCGGCCATAAAAACATTGCCTCAAACAGGGAACCATGATTGTCATGGGGCCCGCAAGGCTAACCCCTGCTCTGGCGGGGAAAAATGGCCTTAAAACGATCATTCATTCATTCGTTCATTCATTTCATTCTCCCCTATCTCTCCTCTTCCCCATCTTCCCTCTCCCCTACCTCTCCCCTCCCCCATCACCTCACCCAATCACCTCCCTCTCCCGTATCCTTCCCCTATTCTCACCTCACCTCATCTCCCTTTTCCCTCCTCCCGCCCGTATCTCTCCTCTTCCCCTCTCCCCTCTACTAACTCTCCCCTCCCCCATCCATCACTACCCTCTCCACTCCCCTCACCCCACATATGCTGATTATACACTGCCCAGGTTTGTTGTGTCAGATTTTCATTGGCTTTGTTTGGGTCGAGTGTTATTCACAATGAGGGACTACAAAATATCTAATCATATGTCGAATAATAGCAAAGTTTAATCAAGCCCGTCAGAACGCACAGTAATGAAGCGTTATGTCACATCAAGCGTTAAGTTCTGCAAATTACAAAACATAGGGGCAATACCCCGAGCGCTCACCTGGTAGAACAAACAGTACACTGCACTGACTAAAGGTATTTTAAACCAATTTCAATGGTTGCAAGAAGACAGGGCAGCATGTGGAATCATACTAACATATTCATAAGACTTTAAACAAACAATCCAAAAAAAATACCTATTTTGGGGGGCAACCCCTATCCCCCTCCCCCCTCCCATCCGGTATACCTCCTCAGACCCCAATTTTTCGAATGCCTTGAACAAATATTTGTGCATCACGGGTGATGAAGGTTGTGGTGAAGTTTCATTGAAATTGTGTATGTAGTTTCTGAGAAAAGAGCAAATACCTATTTCGGGGGGCAACCCCCCAGTAGATCCCTCAGGGCCCAATTCTTTTTAATGCCGTGAACAACCTTCGGTACAGTACGGGTGGTGCAGGTTGTGGTCAAGTTTCATCAAAAGTATTTTTTTTTTGTTGTTTTTTTTGTTTTTTTGTTTTTTTTTTGTATACTGAATCGAGGCTCGTGAAAGAGTTAACATTTATTTCACAAACAAATCAACCAGACAAACAAAATATATAAAAAGAGGGAGCAGAAGACAAGATGGGGAGAGAAGGGGAAGCACACAAACACAACATTTGAGAGCAGGGAGAAGTGAGGGAGGGAGAGGGCTTGGGGGGAGGAGGCGTGGGAAGGGGTGGGGGGTGAGAGAGGGGGGGGGGGTGGGAGAGGTATAAAACACAAGGACACCAAGGACTTCCAGGACAGAAGTTGGTATTTCAAAAAAAGTGTATGATTTGGGGTGAAATTAGCGGGGGTAGAAAAGATCAAGGTTTGGATGGGGGAAGATAAGAGATGGTGCGTAGTTTCATAGAATAAAGCAAATTCCTATTTTGGGGGGTCAAACCTGGATCCACTTTGACCCCTGGTAGACCCCGATTTTTCTAATGCCGTGAACAAACTTGAGTCACAACATAACAAATATCATTTGTGCCAAATTTGGTCACAATCCCATCAGCGGTTTCAGAGAAGAAGTTTCAAGTGTTTACGGACGGACAACGTGCTATCGCATAAGCTCCCCTGAACTTCGTTCCAAGTGAGCTAAACAATGGCGTTATGTAATTTTTGAATGTCTCCATATTGTGGTTATTGCTTATCCCTGGTGTTGGGCTAGCGGCTAGGGTGCCAGCTTAGGATCCTAGGATCCTGGGTTCGAATCCCGGTCGATCGCTGAATTAACGCCGGGGGGGTTGACTCAGCCCGTCATCCTTCCGAGGTCGGCAAATTGAGTACCAGTACACTGGTAATTCCCTGCTTATCGTAAAAAGGCGACAAACAGGGTTGGCGGCAGGAAGGGCATCCGGCCGTAAAACATTGCTTCAAAAAGGGGACAAAAAACAACAACAACCACGGTCCCCGAAAAAGGCCAACCCCCGCTTTGCGGGGAAAAATGGCCTCTAAACGGTGGTTTGGTTCCATATTGTGGTTAAGCAATCCGTGACCGTGTGACGAATCAGCTCATTCTGATATAACCGTGGGAGGGTGGCATGGATCATTTCATTTTTAGATTCCCATTGGCCAACCCTATATATTGCGCCAAGATGCACGATGTTTACGATGTGTGATGATGTCAGCTTCAAGTGCTTGCATTGCTAAAGGTTCTGTCTCATATTGGTTCAAGCCCAAACTTTGCAAGCTGTCTAATCGAGACAAGGCCGAATGTTAAATTCCAAATTTTCAAAAAACTAAAACATTCAGATGCAAGTTAAAACCAATATGACATCGAAAAAAGTGAAAACCAGCATAACTTAAAAAAAACCAACAGGACCAAAATGTGAAACAAATTATATATAATGCACCTGATATTTAGCTCCAGGTAATAATGCGATCTAACCTGGGGGTTTTGTGGAACGTCTTTGATTCTTGAGAGGATGCCTTGAGACAAAGCAAAGTCAGTTGCGTCAGAAACCAAGGAGGCCAAAAGGTCATGATCTTCAAGAATGGAATTTGGAATGAGATCTTGCAAAGCCATTTCTGACTGATCGGAAGACATTTCCTGTGGAGGTTCATGGAGAGGGATAAAAGGAAAATGTTTGGAATGGAGAGAAACAAAAGACAATTAGAACTGCACTCTGTAGAGAGTATAGCTCCGGCAGGCTGAACAGTTTATGTTTTGTATCCCACTGATAGGCCGGATCTGGATTCAGACCGGATCAGATCCTAAATCGAATCGAATTGTTCTAGTCACCAAACCAACGCATCCACCTAGTTTAGTCATGTCATCCTACAGTGTTTATGAACACGATAATCCACGTGCGCTACAGTGTTTATGAACACGATAATCCACGTGCGCTACAGTGTTTATGAACACGATAAGCCACGTACAGTATTTATGAACACGATAATCCACGTTCAGTATTTATGAACACGATAATCCACGTGCGCTACAGTGTTTATGAACACGATAATCCACGTGCGCTACAGTATTTATGAACACGATAATCCACGTGCGCTACAGTGTTTATGAACACGATAATCCACGTGCGCTACAGTATTTATGAACACGATAATCCACGTGCGCTACAGTATTTATGAACACGATAATCCACGTGCGCTACAGTATTTATGAACACGATAATCCACGTGCGCTACAGTATTTATGAACACGATAATCCACGTGCGCTACAGTATTTATGAACACGATAATCCACGTGCGCTACAGTATTTATGAACACGATAATCCACGTGCGCTACAGTGTTTATGAACACGATAATCCACGTTCAGTATTTATGAACACGATAATCCACGTGCGCTACAGTGTTTATGAACACGATAATCCACGTGCGCTACAGTGTTTATGAACACGATAAGCCACGTACAGTATTTATGAACACGATAATCCACGTTCAGTATTTATGAACACGATAATCCACGTGCGCTACAGTGTTTATGAACACGATAATCCACGTGCGCTACAGTATTTATGAACACGATAATCCACGTGCGCTACAGTGTTTATGAACACGATAAGCCACGTACAGTATTTATGAACACGATAATCCACGTTCAGTATTTATGAACACGATAATCCACGTGCGCTACAGTGTTTATGAACACGATAATCCACGTGCGCTACAGTATTTATGAACACGATAATCCACGTGCGCTACAGTGTTTATGAACACGATAATCCACGTGCGCTACAGTGTTTATGAACACGATAATCCACGTGCGCTACAGTATTTATGAACACGATAATCCACGTGCGCTACAGTGTTTATGAACACGATAAGCCACGTACAGTATTTATGAACACGATAATCCACGTTCAGTATTTATGAACACGATAATCCACGTGCGCTACAGTGTTTATGAACACGATAATCCATGTACAGTATTTATGAACACGATAATCCACATTCAGTATTTATGAACAGGATAATCCACGTGCGCTACAGTGTTTATGAACACGATAATCCACGTTCAGTATTTATGAACACGATAATCCACGTGCGCTACAGTGTTTATGAACACGATAAGCCACGTTCAGTATTTATGAACACGATAATCCACGTGCGCTACAGTGTTTATGAACACGATAATCCATGTACAGTATTTATGAACACGATAATCCACGTTCAGTATTTATGAACACGATAATCCACGTTCAGTATTTATGAACAGGATAATCCACGTGCGCTACAGTATTTATGAACACGATAATCCACGTTCAGTATTTATGAACACGATAATCCACGTTCAGTATTTATGAACACGATAATCCACGTTCAGTATTTATGAACACGATAATCCACGTGCGCTACAGTATTTATGAACACGATAAGCCACGTACAGTATTTATGAACACGATAATCCACGTTCAGTATTTATGAACACGATAATCCACGTGCGCTACAGTGTTTATGAACACGATAATCCATGTACAGTATTTATGAACACGATAATCCACGTTCAGTATTTATGAACACGATAATCCACGTTCAGTGTTTATGAACACGATAATCCACGTTCAGTATTTATGAACACGATAATCCACGTGCGCTACAGTGTTTATGAACACGATAATCCATGTACAGTATTTATGAACACGATAATCCACGTTCAGTATTTATGAACACGATAATCCACGTACAGTATTTATGAACACGATAATCCACGTACCGTATTTATGAACACGATAATCCACGTACAGTATTTATGAACACGATAATCCACGTGCGCTACAGTATTTATGAACAGGATAATCCACGTACAGTATTTATGAACACGATAATCCACGTACAGTATTTATGAACACGATAATCCACGTGCGCTACAGTGTTTATGAACACGATAATCCATGTACAGTATTTATGAACACGATAATCCACGTTCAGTGTTTATGAACACGATAATCCACGTACAGTATTTATTAACACGATAATCCACGTACGGTAGGCTACAGTATTTATGAACACGATAATCCACGTGCGCTAGTGTTTATGAACACGATAATCCATGTACAGTATTTATGAACACGATAATCCACGTGCGCTAGTGTTTATGAACACGATAATCCATGTACAGTATTTATGAACACGATAATCCACGTACAGTATTTATGAACACGATAATTCACGTTCAGTGTTTATGAACACGATAATCCACGTACAGTATTTATGAACACGATAATCCACGTACGGTAGGCTACAGTATTTATGAACACGATAATCCACGTGCGCTAGTGTTTATGAACACGATAATCCATGTACAGTATTTATGAACACGATAATCCACGTGCGCTACAGTGTTTATGAACACGATAATCCATGTACAGTATTTATGAACACGATAATCCACGTGCGCTACAGTGTTTATGAACACGATAATCCATGTACAGTATTTATGAACACGATAATCCACGTGCGCTACAGTATTTATGAACACGATAATCCACGTGCGCTAGTGTTTATGAACACGATAATCCATGTACAGTATTTATGAACACGATAATCCACGTGCGCTACAGTGTTTATGAACACGATAATCCATGTACAATATTTATGAACACGATAATCCACGTTCAGTGTTTATGAACACGATAATCCACGTACAGTATTTATGAACACGATAATCCACGTACAGTATTTATGAACACGATAATCCACGTGCGCTACAGTGTTTATGAACACGATAATCCATGTACAATATTTATGAACACGATAATCTACGTTCAGTGTTTATGAACACGATAATCCACGTACAGTATTTATGAACACGATAATCCACGTACGGTAGGCTACAGTATTTATGAACACGATAATCCACGTGCGCTAGTGTTTATGAACACGATCATCCATGTACAGTATTTATGAACACGATAATCCACGTACAATATTTATGAACACAATAACCCACTTGCGGTGTTTATGAACACGATAATCCACGTTCAGTATTTATGAACACGATAATCCACGTACAGTATTTATGAACACAATAACCCACTTGCAGTATTTATGAACACGGTAATCCACGTAGTGTTTATGTACACGAGTGGAGTTCTCGAGCAGCAGGAGCGCAATCACGTCTTCCAAAACGCGGGATGAGCCAAATGCGGAGGTCAAAGGCGGAACGTAGTTACGTAACGCGTCGGCCGGAACAACGTCCTCCGAGCGTACTGCGTCACGACCTTCAACATGCAGGAATAAAATAATACACGTATCTGACATACTGTCTCGTGTCCATTTCAAATAACAGATGCCAACATTTTTTTTTTAAGTATCCGTTTGGCTTTTTTGTTTTGAAATAAATCCATATACATTTGGGAGGTGTTCCGTTAGTAAGCAGCTGACCAAGCAGTTTTCCTGATTCAAAGCGTTCAAGCAAGCACTCCAACGGAACGAAGCGCTCAGCACCGCGTAACAACATGGCGATCTCCATGGAAACCATGCTATCGTGGCACTCGGGCAAGATGGTTTGGGTCGCGAATTTTACTTCTTTCCCAAACGACGTGTGAATGGGACGGCTCTCATTGGTTCAAACTCGCACAATACGTCACATCTACATCATTACGTCCTCATTCCCTCGGATTGATTCACCAGCTGAAGTACCCTGTGTGGGGGTATGGGGGTATGGGGAAGGGAAAGGGTAAAGGTAGTGGGGTAGGGGAAGGGGGTAGGGGAAGGGGGTAGGGGAAGGGGGGAAGGGGGTAGGGGAAGGGGGGTGGGGGAAGGGGGGTAGGGTAAGGGGGGAAGGGGGGTAGGGTAAGGGGGTAGGGGGATGGGGGTAGGGGAAGGGGGTAGTGGGGAAGCAGAGGTGGGTTGAGTAGAGGGAAAGTGGGAGGGGTACAAGGAGGTGTAAGGGGAAAGGGAGGGGTAGATATACTGTAGAAATATTTTATTTTTTGTGGGGTGGGGGGGCTTGGACAGACTCCTCTGTTTTGTGGGGGAGAGGTAAGGTGTGGTGAGGGAGGGGGGGGAGAATGGAAGGCTGACAAATATAACCGTGCAAAGAGTGCTTTAACCTCAGCGTTGCCCAGGTAAATAAGGGAATCATAATACTCTCTGCCACCACGTTACATGGTACAGGTACACATTTACATAGAGAATTGCTGCCACCTCTCCCCTCGCTCCCCCCCACCCCCTGCCCCTCCCCCCACCCCCCAACTTCCACAAAACCGCAGTGTGGGACCATAAACAGACGACGACACTGGGCTGGTGTGATAATATTGTCAAGTCCTTGGCCGATGAAAGCCAGCATTGGACGGATAGCCGGTCGGTCCTTACTCTGAGGTGATCAAGCCGAAAATTGGCGGTGCTTCTTGGCACGTGCGGAACGGGACCAAAATGCTTACCCTAACCCTAACAACTAACCCTAACAACTAACCCTACCATAACAACCCTAAACCTAACAACTAACCCTAACAAAACCCTACCCTAACAACAAACCCTAGCAAAACCCTACCCTAACCCTAACCCTACCCTAACAAATAACCCCAACAACTAACCCTAACTTTAACAACTACCCTAACCGTGCTTCTTGGCAGTGCTTCTTGGCACGTGCGGGACGGGACCAAAATGCTTACCTGCACGGACGAAAGTCACATGGGTTTATCCTCGGACACAACACCATGCAAACAAGACACAACAAAGAAAATGCATAGTAAGGAATTTAATGAAGTAAATCAAAGAACCAAAAATATATGGAGAGGTAAAAATAATATCCTAACTTGAGACGTCTCCACTCAGGCACGATAACAGACATGGAAATGAATAAAGAAAATAAAAGAACATCCCCCCCTTTCTGCCGGCACACAGATCTGGTCTCGATGAGCACTTTGGTGGGGTCGGTCGACGAGAGGACCGTGCGTCGAAGCGCCCGAACAATGGCGCCGGTCAATCGCGCAAGCACACTGAGCCGTGCAGCAGGCAGCCAAGCGTCTCCCGCTCGATCCCGGGCCAGCCAGCACAACACGGTCCCAGCTCCCCCGAAGAGCACCGGGTCAAACAACACCCCTGGCTCCAACGCTGCAAGTTTATCTGGGCTTCGAACAGTTCTCCCCACAAGCGCTCACAAGCAAAGCGCCCACCCGCCATAGAGAGAGAGAGAGAGAGAGAGAGAGAGAGAGAGAGAGAGAGAGAGAGAGAGAGAGAGAGAGAGAGAGAGAGAGAGAGAGACTTTTTTTTTTTGACTTTTGAAGTCCTTTTATTATCAAAATAATACAAAAAAAATGTATTTATATCTTTACACCAATCATAAATACATGAAAAAGCAATGAAACGAAAAGGTTACAGAAGTATGACGGCACACAATTTGCCAAAATAAAACATTAACTTTATACAACCTACAAAAATATTACCAGTTGGTTCTCACGAACCTCACACAACCCTTCATGACACCAAGTATTGGTGAATTCATCAAGATTGTTTGCATCCTTATAGAAACAAAACTCTAGTTTAAGTCTTGCTGACACGAGGGCATTGAAAAACAACATTACATTGCATTCCCCGGCAGGTTTACCGTTCAATTTCTCCCTTCTTGAGAGATATATTGCCAGCTTGGCTGTTGCGACAAGAAACCTCATTAACATATTTTCCTTGCTTGACTTGGCATTACAGCCAAAAATAAAAGAACGCAACGAGAAAACAACCTTCATTCTGTGTGCCACAAGATTAAACCACCGAAACAAAGGAACCAATCTCACACAATTAATGAAGGCGTGGAACACGTCCTCCGTACATATGCAGAATGGGCAACGTGTGGATGTAGGAGAGAAATGGTTGATTAACTTATTGGAGGGGACTATCCAGTGGATCAGTCTCCATTGGAGATCGCCAGATCTTTTACTTATGAGCTTGCTATACATGGAGTTCCATACAGGTTCAGAGGGGGGTCCCACAGGCAACAGTCTCTTCCACCGGATTATTCCATTTAGCGGCGTATCCCCCAGCAGTAACTTGACACATGACTTGTATAGCTCTTTACTGCTAGTCTCTTGAAAGGGGCTTATCCCCATGCTAACCGGGGGTAAGTCTTCCAACTTGAAGTGCACCAGTAACCCAGGAAAAACCCACTCATCGTGCAATGGTTCGAGCTCGTGGGACCAGCATACTCTCAGCCGTACCCCTATTCGTATCACCTCTCTCAACACTTTTGCAGTCACTCTTTCGGACCGAATTCCTGCTAGCTCGGCTACTTCTCGAGCTGATTTCCACCCGCAACCTGAAACTTGCCGGAGGTGCCATACTTTTGTGATGCCGGCAATTATGAAATGCTGGCAGAGGTCCCTACTTTTGGGTATGTTTGGGAAAAGCCGATTGCAGAACAAAGGCTCTTGTGCAAACATATGGATGTCGTAGTTGTCTTCTTGACGGCACACTGTGAGGTTCTGCCAAGCATTCAACACACTCTGATAAAAAACAGGAAGAGGAGATGTGTCAACTTGTTGAAGCAGGACCAAGAAACATTCGCGGCCATATCCCAGCCCACCAGCTTGCCGCAAAATGTGGGTGGCCAAAACATGGTTTGGTAATTGTTCTTTCACCAAAAGTTTTTGCACAGTGCATAGCCGAAAGGCCATTATGCGGCTCCTGATGTCGACCATACTCTGGCCACCCTCGGCCAATGGACGGCATACAACGTTTGGCCGTAACCAGTGATGCCCTCCCCAAAATAACTCCAACAGTTGCCTTTGCACTTCCTTCACCAAGCCTTCTGGTGGTTGCAGGCAGATGAATCTGTGCCACAAGAAGGAGGCGACGAGGTTCTTGACTACCAAAACTCGGCCCTTATACGAAAGGTGAGGCAGGGCTCTCCTCCATCTACTCAATCTCTTTTTTACGCATTCAGCGACACCTTCCCAGTTTTTCTGGCCGTACTGTGGGGATCCAAGGAACACTCCAAGATAGCGAACACCTCCATCCACCCACTTTAAACTTGCAGGAAGGTGTATTGGCGGGTCTTGCGCCATTCTAGATGCACTGTCCCTGACAGAGGGAACCCATAGCGCTTTGCTCTTTTCCCAGTTGCACTTCAACGAGGAAGCTAAACCAAACAAATGTAGGCACTTAGCCAGAGCTGCAATGTCGTTATTGTTTTTAACAATGATTGCAACATCATCAGCATACGCCGATACGACAATTGGAGGCTGATCAGGAGATATACTCATTCCAGAAACGTTATTCCTTAGTAACACGAGAAGTGATTCCATTACAAGGGTGAACAGTAAGCCGGAGACAGTGCAACCTTGCCTTACCCCCCTTTGAACCTGTATGGGAGAACAAAGCTCATTGTTCACCTTAACTAAACTGAATATATTGTTGCGGACATGAGGCCTGTATTTTTTTGATTGTGTTGTATTGTGGTAAATTGGTGATGATTTATTGTTTATTCTGCGCCCCCCTACCTCCGGAGCTGTGTAAAGGTGAAGGGGCATCCCATAATTAGTCCACAAGCATACACGTCAGCCAAGTAATAGAATACCCCTGTTGATAGTTATCTCTTATTCTGTGTTTTAGGGTAAGGCTGTGTCTCCCATTAATTGAAGTACTCCATTGCACCAGTGAAAGAGAATAGATCCCCTTTCCTTCCCATCCCCAAAATCTCCCTTTCCTGCCCATCCCCAAAATCTCCATTCCCTTTTACATCCCCTCTCGTGATTGCCAACCCTCGATTGCCAATTACATCCCCTCTCGTCATTGCTGAGCCCTCGATTCCCAATCACCTCCCCTCCAATAACCGCCATTGACCACGAGGCAGGGTCGGAGAAGAAAGGCGTGTCTCCACCTCGTCATAGAGGGGAGGAGGGGCGTACCCGCCCGTCGTCATCGAGGGGGGAGCCCGAGGGTCGCGCGACCAACCAGGGCCGAGGTGAGCACCCCGATGGGCGTGTCCAAAACGCCGGCGGCGTAATCGCTGGAGGCGCTATAAAAGGCGCGAACGGAAGTGAGGAGTGAGTTGGTCTGAGTTGGTTGAGAGTCGGTCGTCAAGTGGAGAGTGGTGAAGAGTCAGTCAGTAGAGGTGGTGGTCAAGTGGTTGCGTTGAGGAGTCGGTGGTAAAGAGTGAGGGACCAAGAAAGAGTTGAGGGTGTGGACCAACGAGTCAGACAAGTCCTGGGAACGCAGCGGAGGCCGCCGCAGCAAGAACACCCAACAGCCAAAGGGGGCCTGAATGGCGGTTTGGAGCAGGACCGTAAAGGAACGGCGGCTGCTAAACGCGCCGGTTGAGCTGCAGGACCCCCTTGGACCTTTCCTCTCCCTCCAGCCATCCACCTCCTGCCTTTCCACCCTTCTTGTATACGTGAGTTTGTTTTGTTTGTTCTGTCCCTGGGTATTTAATTAAGTCTGTAGGTAAGCTAAAATTTGCACTGTGTCACCTGCGTCTTATGTGTTGTAAATAAACCTTGATTGCTCCTTTTTGCTTGTGTAAATAATAAATCAAATTACTCTTCTGTCTGTCTATTCGTTTTATTCCTTTTCCTCTTGCATTTCGTCGTTTCAGTCTTTTCCCAGATTGGGCAGCTGTGGTGCGATACGGCCAAAGTTCTGGGTGAATCGGGTGAGTCAGGGATCCTGTAACGGTCGCGGCAATACCACCGCTCGGTAAATAACATCTTAAACCGCGATCAGTAACAATTGGTTGTCAGGAGTTGGATTCGGACCTGGGACTAAAGTTGTTAGGCCCAAATTCTGGACACCAATTGTACTATTGGCTGTAACAATTGGTGTCTGGGAGTGGGATTCGAGGCCCGAACCAAATTTTTAAAACGAATAGAGAAAAAAAAATTTTGGTCAAAATTACGAGCTGCCAAAATTTGTTTTTTTTTTTAAAGAAAAACCCGAATTTTGAAATCGCGCCATGGCTGGTCAAGGCGACGGGATGCCGGTGGGAGAGCTAGAGGAGGGGTTAGGAGTAACCCAGGATCAAATGGAGGGGAGCAATGAGGAGGCGGTTGAGGGGGTATCAGGCGCACAAAATGGCGTCCTCGCGCACGTGGGTGTAGCGGCACCAAATTTTGCTGCACCCGCGACCGCAGCAGCGCCGCTGGTGGATTTGAACCTTTTTATGATGCAAATGAAGGCCCTTATGGAAAATAATAGTGAGCAATTGGGAGACCAAATTAGAGGTTCGAAAAGCAGTATGGGAGAAATGGGGGGCCAAATGGGAGAGATGGGGGGCCAAATGGGGGTAATGAGGGACGAAGTGAGGGCTCAGAGTGAGCAATTGGGGGTAATGAGGAACGAAGCGAGGGGTACCGGTGAGGGATTAGACAAGAAATTTGAGGGGTTAGACAATGGGATAAAAGAGGTGAGACATGGGTTAACGGGGGTGGAAAATAGAATGGCTGCCCAGGAGAATCAGATAGAGGGGATGAAAAATGGGTTAATGGGGCTAGAAAATAGGATGGAGGACAAATTGCGGGAAATAGGGGAACAATCTGCCAGGGAAATCAAACGAATGGGAAACCAGATAGAGGAGGTGCAAATCGGGTTAGAAAGTAAACTGGATGCTCAGAGGGATGAATTGGGACAGATGAGGGTGGCATCTACAAAAGAGATGGGGGAGATGAAAGAGGAGATACGACGAGGTGTGGGTGAGGAGGTCTCGGGGCTACGCGAGGAGGTAAAGCGAGGTGAGAAGCGTATGGAGAAAGAGGTGAGAAATAATACGGCGAAGTTACAAGGGGGAATAGAAGATCTGACGGAGGAGGTGGAACAGCTGACAGAGGGACAAACGAAGTTAGTGGAGCAGGTTCAAAGGAACACTGCAGTACTCGGAGGGTTAAAGGCGACACAAAAATAAATTAAAAACGAATTAATAGCGACACAGAGGCAATGTCAGATGGTACGTGAGGAACTGACAATGAGGGTGGACGAGGTGACAGAGATAATGGAGACAAAGGACCGGCAGGTGAGGATGCACATAGAGACGGTCACGGTAGCCTTAGAGGACGAACTTGAGGAGACGCACCGAGAAATAAAAGAGGTTAAACAAAAATTAGAGGAAGTGGAAGAAGAGGTGAGTGAAATTAAGAAGAGACGGACAGAAACTAAGAGAGAAATCCAGGAGGAGGTGATGGAATATGTGCAAGGTCGGTGCTCAACTCATGATGTGATGCTCACTAACCAAATAAAGAGTTTGCAGGTGGCAAAGGAGGTGCGACGACGAGGTACGGAGGTGAGTGGCAATGTATATGATGTGAGGAAAGCTTCAGTCGGCTTGGGGATTGGTTTGGATCCGGGTGTTCGTGAAAGGCCGTTGGTGAAGTGTGCGACAGGTCTGGTGTGCGAAAAAAGAGGTGTGCGAGAATGTCCGACCATGGGGTGTGTGAGGAAAAAGTGCACGCCGAGGAGTGAGTGTGCCGTCAAGAGTGAGTTGGTCGAAGCGCGTGTGCGAGGGGGTACATGGAAGCGCGGTGTGGCGAGTGTTACGGAGGAAGTAACGAGAGAGTGTACACCTGTGGTGAGTGTTACAGAGGAAGTAACGAGAGAGCGTACACCTGTGGTGAGTGTTCCAGAGGATGTAACGAGAAAGTGTACGTCTGTGGTGAGTGTTACAGAGGGTGTAACGGGAGAGTGTGCGCGAGAAAGGTGTGTAACGGACAGGTGCATGAGGAAAGAGTGCGCTGTCGAGAGTAAGGGTGAGTGTGCGACCGAGAGTGGAGGTGAGAGTAGTGAGAGTGACACGGAGCGTGAGTTGGTTGTGGCAGGTGAGCGAGGATGTACACCTGGAATGGAAGGATGCACACCTGGAATGGTAGAGCGTGAGTGGGAATGCACGCTGGAATTGGTAGTGAGGCACGTGGTTGGGTGTGCGGGTGAGAGCACACCTGTGATTGTCACAAAGGAGGTGACCGAGAAAGGGGCGCGAAGAGGTGTGTTGGTGAGGTGTGCGACCAACGAATGTGTGCCAAGGTGTTCGGTGGTCAGGTGTGTGACCAAGTCGGTGAGCGGAATGAGGGTACCTGGGTGTGTAAGGAAAGGTATGAGCAAGCAAGGGGTAGCGTACGCATGTAAGCATCCAGGTGAAGCATCGACGGTAACCGGGTTAAAGGTTAGAACGACTTATAGCCGAATCGGGCCCTCGGTGCGCGTCGGGCAGCTTCGCGTGCCGCGAGGACCAGCGGGGATCCGAACCACGGCGGTTTCGAAAGAACCGCCGTACGCGATCCACGCTGTGCCTTGCTTGGAACGGCCGCGTCCGGGCTCCACTAGGCGGAGCGGGCAGGCCGATAGGAAGGGTCGTCATGGTGACCACTTTCTATTGAGACGTGCCGGCAGGTCGAGATGGGGACATTGGATGGCTCCACGCCGAGGTGGTGCGTGGGATCTCGGCCCGGGTAAGCCCCCGTCCCTGCCACGAATGCGGGACGTATCCAGCCGCTGGCACAAAAGAACCCGCGTTCATGGCTCGGCTGTACGAAGCCGAGCTTTAGAAGGGAATTGGCGCACCGAGAGGATCTAATAAGTAGACGGGTGATGGTGATAGTGATAGTGATTTGATACGAAATTTAGAAAAGTGAGTAGAATTGGCAGTAAATGGAAAATTTTTGATTTGTTGGATTTGGACGAGCAAAATTTATAGTGAGAGACCCCCGATGTGGTGGGATGGCAAATCCACCATCCCTCACAGAAGTGGGGGCAAATGCGCAATAGTTTATGGGGTGGCTATGACAACCGAGCCAGGGAGGGCTTGGTTATATTGATAGGGATCTAGCGAAGATGACATTAGGTAACGTTAAGGTTTAGATAGTGACTGATACCTGTAGTGGGGACGCAGGTAGTTTAGTGTGGTTGACAATGACGTGGGAGCGCAATAGTTTAAAGGGACGACTGGGAAGCGCAAGTTTCAGAAGGGAGTAGTTAGCTGAGATGATGCCGTGTGTGTGAAGATTGAACAGGTGAGAATTGAACAGGTGTGATTGCACAGGTGTGCAACTGAACAGGTGAATGGAGCAGTGTATGAGGGAGTAGTGGTGATTGCGTGTTGTGCTGACCAAATGGTCCAGGAAGAAAGGAGGGTGCAGGTGGCACCAGGTGTGAGGGCACAGGTGTGCAACAGCAGGTATGGAGAATGGTAGTGTGGAATAAATGGAGTATTGGAATGGATGGTCGTGGAGTGAGTATGGTGGAAATTGTGGAGTGGAGTGGATGGTGCGAAGGTGTGGATGGGGGAAGAGTGGACCCCCATCACGGATACCCGGGGCGGGTAGTGTAAGTGTTAGGTAGAGGGTACAGGTAAATTGTGGTTGGATATTGGCATCTGTGGTGCGAGGTGAAAGAATGGTATTTGGATGGGTGCATTAGTGTTGTGGAAATGGCTGGGCGTGTAGCCTGTTAGTGTGTGTAGTTGGTTTGGGCACTCCACCACTGTGAGGATGTCGGCCAGGTGAGGCCGCAGGTGGGCTCTGGGAGCCGGTAGTTGTGGATGGGGCCCGAGGATCCGGAGGACGGACCCGGGTAGCCCAGTGTCAGAGGGCACCAGGGGGTGACAGAGCCAGGAGAGGGCCTGCCCCAGTTAGTTAGGTTAGGGTGAGGAGCTAGGTAAGCTCGGGTGGCAACTGCAGTGGTGGAGGTGTGCAGGTGGGTAGACCTGCTGGGAGAGCTACACGTCGCAGCCCAGAAATTGTGCGAGGCACCGGGAGATGAATCGGGGGAGTGAGACCCCAAATTGAGAAGCACCACAGTTTGGTCAATGGGAATTGGTTTTTAGAACCCGTAGTGTAAGTTGGCCAATGGATTGGCAGGGAAAGACCCCGGGTAGTGTAAAGTGTGTTAATGTCATTTAGAAAGTAGTTAGGATGAAGTCTCCTCGCACCATCTGCATCCACTCACCTGAGGTGACAGGTACTCCGCACCATGCCATGTTTAATTATTTTACTGTGCAAATGTTTGGATTGTGAGACGCATCATGACGTGGGTGTGACATTGTGCTTTTATGTTCCATCTCTGCCTCCTTATGAGGATTGATGATGAATTTGGTGATGGCAAATTTTGAAGTAGAGGGATTGTGGAGACGAATTTGGTATAGGGGAAATATGGGGAAGACGTGACAGTAGTGACGAATTTGTAAATGTGTAGATTTTTGTACATATGGGGTAAGGGCAAGGGTAGGGTAGGTGACAGGGGGGTGACGTACGGTAGGGACGAGCTTTCTCACTTCGCCCTCCGTACGCATTTCGCCTTGCATTGCCTTATTGATGTGTACCCTTGTGACCTTACCCCTCGCTCAATTGTCTTTCCCCTTTTGTCTCCCACATGACCTGTGCGCCATTGGGTGCCGAGGGGAGCGTGCGTGGGTCGGCCATTGTGCGCCCGAAATTCCCAGAACCAGCTGTCTGCATCGATGCACCACATTATGGACCACATGTCTGTGGCCGAGCACCACTTATGGACCCCATGGGTTGGGGCATGGCCCCTCTGCTGGAACCGGCCATGAGGGCCCGAAATCTTGCTGGCGGACCTTGGCCACAGGGCACCGATGCCCCACAGGTGAACCACACTAGTCGGCCCTGTGGGCCATAAATAAAATCAAATAAAAAGGACACATGGGGCACACTTTATTGCAAATAGGCCACCAGTAAGAAAAGCAAAGAAAATGACAACAACTGGAAGAGATAATAATAGCCAGCAGAGGGAGCCGAAGAGCAAGAGATCACCTGCAGGGTTAGGGGTTGTTGGTTTATTTTTATTGATGAACAATGGTGACTGCACCGATTGGTGCTTGAGGGTGCTTGTATTGGTGCGATTTTGGGTGCTTTCATGGTGCGTCGATGCAGAGCAGACTGTCTCCCCCCCAGAAAGAACAATCACAGGTCCTGGGTTAGTTTTGTAAATAAAAGTAGCGTCAAGTGTAAATAATGCTTCCCACCGTCAGTGTGTAGTTTGAAGACCATTCCGCAATTCGGTTAACTGTGGGCGTAAGTCTGTTAGGCAGGGTGCAATGGAGCAGCGGGACACATTTATTTATGTTTTAAAACTGTCGCACTCAGGGTCAGGTTAAAAGTAGAGGGAACTACACCTATGTGTCACACTAAAAATAAAAGTTGTAGGCCCGGCAGTGCCTAAGAGGAGGAGGGTGCAGTGTTGCGGACATGAGGCCTGTATTTTTTTGATTGTGTTGTATTGTGGTAAATTGGTGATGATTATTGTTTATTCTGTGCCCCCCTACCTCCGGAGCTGTGTAAAGGTGAAAGGGCATCCCATAATTAGTCCACAAGCATACACGTCAGCCAAGTAATAGAATACCCCTGTTGATAGTTATCTCTTATTCTGTGTTTTAGGGTAAGGCTGTGTCTCCCATTAATTGAAGTACTCCATTGCACCAGTGAAAGAGAATAGATCCCCTTTCCTTCCCATCCCCAAAATCTCCCTTTCCTGCCCATCCCCAAAATCTCCATTCCCTTTTACATCCCCTCTCGTGATTGCCAACCCTCGATTGCCAATTACATCCCCTCTCGTCATTGCTGAGCCCTCGATTCCCAATCACCTCCCCTCCAATAACCGCCATTGACCACGAGGCAGGGTCGGAGAAGAAAGGCGTGTCTCCACCTCGTCATAGAGGGGAGGAGGGGCGTACCCGCCCGTCGTCATCGAGGGGGGAGCCCGAGGGTCGCGCGACCAACCAGGGCCGAGGTGAGCACCCCGATGGGCGTGTCCAAAACGCCGGCGGCGTAATCGCTGGAGGCGCTATAAAAGGCGCGAACGGAAGTGAGGAGTGAGTTGGTCTGAGTTGGTTGAGAGTCGGTCGTCAAGTGGAGAGTGGTGAAGAGTCAGTCAGTAGAGGTGGTGGTCAAGTGGTTGCGTTGAGGAGTCGGTGGTAAAGAGTGAGGGACCAAGAAAGAGTTGAGGGTGTGGACCAACGAGTCAGACAAGTCCTGGGAACGCAGCGGAGGCCGCCGCAGCAAGAACACCCAACAGCCAAAGGGGGCCTGAACGGCGGTTTGGAGCAGGACCGTAAAGGAACGGCGGCTGCTAAACGCGCCGGTTGAGCTGCAGGACCCCCTTGGACCTTTCCTCTCCCTCCAGCCATCCACCTCCTGCCTTTCCACCCTTCTTGTATACATGAGTTTGTTTTGTTTGTTCTGTCCCTGGGTATTTAATTAAGTCTGTAGGTAAGCTAAAATTTGCACTGTGTCACCTGCGTCTTATGTGTTGTAAATAAACCTTGATTGCTCCTTTTTGCTTGTGTAAATAATAAATCAAATTACTCTTCTGTCCGTCTATTCGTTTTATTCCTTTTCCTCTTGCATTTCGTCGTTTCAGTCTTTTCCCAGATTGGGCAGCTGTGGTGCGATACGGCCAAAGTTCTGGGTGAATCGGGTGAGTCAGGGATCCTGTAACGGTCGCGGCAATACCACCGCTCGGTAAATAACATCTTAAACCGCGATCTGTAACAATATTGTTGTACAATAAAGCAATATAAGTTCTGAAATTATCTCCAAATCCACAGGCTTCAAGCACCTGATTCAAAAAGACATGATCGATGCTATCAAAAGCCTTTTCTAAATCAAGAAAAATTATACCAAAGTCATTCTGCACACAGTTGCCATCTATGAGATCTCTAATGAAAAATATGTTATCATACATAGATCTACCTGGAATACAATAACTCTGATCAGGGTGAACCAAATCGCAAATTACCCTTTTAGCTCGATTCGCCAGAACTTTTGAAAGGATTTTATAATCAGTGCATAGTAGAGAAACAGGTCTCCAATTCTTCATTTGTTGCAAATCACCAGCCTTTGGAAGAAGGGACATCACCGCTCTTCTCAAACTTAAAGGCAATTCTCCATGAGTCAGTGATGATTCAAGAACATGCATCAGTTCTGGACCTAATAGTTCCCAAAATTCCACATAAAATTCAGCCGGCAGACCATCGATTCCAGGGGCTCTTCCCGAGTCCATTCCAGCCAGGGCTTGCGTTAACTCCTCGAGCGTAATTGGCGATTCCATATCCAGCCGCTGGGACTCGGTTAACGAGGATAGGCGAGAGGTTAAAAGTCTCATTGTTTCATCACAAACTACCTGTTTTGAAAACAGTTTGGAAAAGAAGTCTTGAACACATAACCGTCTGTCTCTGGGATTTACAACGACAGCTCCGCCAGGATTAATTACAGAAAAAATGTTCTTGGGTGCTTTACTGACAGAGTCCAGACGAAAAAAAGCTTTACTAGGGGTATCTAAAACCTTTAAGTTCTTAACCCTTAGTCTGAGCAACAACCCTGCTGCTTTCTCCTGGATTAACTCTCTCAGCTGAGTCTTCTTTTCTAGTAATAACTGGAAGTTTCTTGCATTATTATTTTTAGCAAGTTTACCTTCGAGCTGTACAATGTCAGCTTCCGAACAAGTCATTGTTATATTCTTAACATTTGTAATGTTTGCTCTAAACTGTTGACAAAACACCCGAATCTGGGCTTTCGTATTGTCCCACCAAAGATTAACTGAAGAAAAAGAGGGCTTTCTTTGGATTTGATTAGCCCAGAAAACTTGGAAGGCTTCTTTAAATAGACCATCTTCTAGAAGACTGGTATTACATTTCCAGTATGCACTTTTATTTATTGACTGAGGAAAAAGAAACCCCATGGTTACTAAATGATGGTCTGAGAATATTGACGGAAAATAATCTGGAGAGACTATAGCGTTTCTAAAAGGTGAGATTATATACCATCGGTCGAGTCTCGCAAAGGACACTCTTCCTCTGGTGATGCGGCTCCAGGTGAACTGAGGTTCATTGGGGAAAAGTACCCTCCATACATCTAGCAAACCCACCCGAGAAAGGAAAAGGGATAAATCAATACATGATTCGGGATGAGGTTCTGCCGAGTTCCTGTCCATTACAGGTTCAAAGGTACAGTTGAAATCACCCCCGATACACACACATTGGTTTAGATCAACTGTCTGCAGGTGATTAATCACAGACGCAAAGAAAGCTTTCCGTTCTGTGCTCTCACTTGGTGCGTACACATTGAATAATGTGAAATGGAAATTATTAACCTCCAGTTCAAGAGAGCTGAATCGGCCTTTAATGATCTCCTGGAAGAGGATTGACTCAGGTACTAGCCCTGGTCGAAGTACGAAAGCAACACCTGCCGAAAGGGAAGACAGGTTGCTAAAAAAGCACTGTCCCCCAAAAACGCGACACCAATCATATTCTACGTTTTGGGTGATGTGCGTTTCCTGCAGTAAAAGTACATCGACATTTTTGCGCCGAAACAAACTTTGCACTTGAGCTTGGCGGTTTGGGTTTGCACCTCCACCGTTAATGTTCAAGGTGCCAAAGGTAATTTGCTTCATTCCTTATCAAAAGGTTTGATTGGGTGTTGCGAAATCTCAAGACTGGCTTTTGTAATAAATTTCCTGAGTCGGTGAAATTGTGACCTTGTTAGTGGAAATTCTTTGCCCTTTCTTGTTATTTCCTTTGCTGATTGAATGAATGAACCTAAATCAGGAAATGTATCCCTGATAACTACATTTCGCTGTCTGTAGGTTTCATTCAGAAAGGAGAGTACGAGTTGAGGAGATATCATTGGCTGACTCAACTGAGACTGAGACAACTCGGGCACCTCGTCATCCTCATCAGATTCCGACAAGTCTGACAAGGTCCCTCCAGGATCGAGGATGTCGGCCTCCGTGGTCACTATGGGAATTGTCAGTATCTCTGGGGATTCGCTGGAGAGCTCCACTGTGCAATCCACGATGCCATGGTGATATTTCTGCTCGTCAGAAGTTGAAGCCTCGGTTTCATCCTCTTGTGGAGCACAATCTACCGAATCGATGAGTGACTCGGTAACACAGTTTTGAATCTGCATCGGTGGAGCAGCACTGTGGAGGGATGAGTCAGTCACTGTCTGCTCGTTCACAGTGACTGATGTCAATGATCGTAATGGTTCGTTCGAGGGTTTATCAATGTATTCAGCGTTGCAACTTATTTCACCCATATAGCAATTTGCGTCCACAGAGTTTGTACACAAACTTTCAGACATATTATCCTCAATTGCAGCACCCGATTCACCATCCTTTTTTTCAAACCCGATGGAAGCATGAGGAACACATTGAGGTGTGTGTTCAGCTACACTGGCCTTCTCCAATACCACCTTTTTTGGATTACTGGTAGAAAAATTATCAACCGACGCCCTTCGTTTTTTAGAACCAATAATAGGGTCCTCCTCCATTCCTTCACTACATGAGGGAATCGCAGCAAAGGTTGTGTGAGTTGGGGTCGCTTCGGTTTCTGTGACAGGAAGTGAAGTGCGATCGTTTTCTAGACTCGGGATATGCCCATCGATGCTGCTATTGTTCGTCTCACTGCAGGAGGGAACAGCAGGAACCGGCAAACTCACAGGATTAACTCCAGTCGGTTTAATAGGAACACGAGTATTATCATTTTTACAATCGGTGTATGCGTGGCCATTTTCCCCACACTTTGAACACGAAACCTTGGGACAAAAACGTTTAACGTGACCAAAGGCTCCACAGTGAAAGCACGTTAGTGAGGCTGACGAGGCATACATTTGATAATCCCGATCGTCGGATTTTACTTTAAATGAAATATTTAACCCTGTATCATCACCACGATCGGGAAGTACCATGTAAACTTGGCGACGGAAACTCATAACGTGTTTTATCCTCTCGTCTCCCCTCTTCAGAGGGATCATGGACATTCTCGACACAGCTGTTCCATAACGAGAAAGGACTGACATTAGTTTGTCGTTTGATATAAATGGTGGTACGTTTGATACAACGATTTTCATCGCTGGAGTATCCATGGGGGATGCTAACATAAAAACACCACCTTCTGTGGTTAAACCTGCACTCACGACGTCGTGAACAAAGTTTTCTTCGGACAGGAAAATAACAACTTTTTGATTCATTCGTGAGGCAGCTCGGACATGCTCGCACCCGATTATTTTCCCCACTGCGAGTACCACATCCTCAGTGAGGACTCCTTCTGGTGGAACACACACAAATGCATGCTTCCTCGTTAGGCTATCGAACGCCTCTAACCGAGAGCGCGCATTCGCCATACCAGCGAATTCAACACCCCCCACTTGTCCGAACCGGACAAGAAGGTACCAAACCTAAATAATCGAACTAAAGTAAGTAATAAACGTGCATTATAAGCACAAAAATGGCTTACAAAATGCCGTCGAAGCCAGTAGGCCGCACCCAAAATGGGCCCGCTCTCAATCCTCTCTCTCTCGCAGACAAAGGTGTAGAACGGATGAAAACAAAATGCCAAAGTACACAGGATAGGAAGGAGAGGGAGGGGGGGCAGGGGAGGGCAGGAGAGGAGGAAACTCACAAAGAACTCACTACACCACAGAGCAGTTGCTCACAGCCGCCATGACGCCACGCCCACCACAAACGGCCTGCAGGGGGCGAGAGAGAGAGAGAGAGAGAGAGAGAGAGAGAGAGAGGAAGAGAGAGAGAGAGAGGAAGACAAAGAGAGAGAGGAAGAGAGAGAGAGAGAGGAAGAGAGAGAGAGAGGAAGAGAGAGAGAGAGGAAGAGAGGGAGAGAGGAAGAGAGAGAGAGGAAGAGAGAGAGAGGGGAAGAGAGAGAGAGGAAGAGAGAGAGAGAGGAAGAGAGAGAGAGAGAGGAAGAGAGAGAGGAAGAGAGAGAGGAAGAGAGAGAGAGAGGAAGAGAGAGAGAGAGAGAGAGGAAGAGAGAGAGAGAGGAAGAGAGAGAGAGGAAGAGAGAGAGAGGAAGAGAGATAGAGGAAGAGAGAGAGAGGAAGAGAGGGAGAGAGGAAGAGAGAGAGAGAGAGAGGAAGAGAGAGAGAGAGAGATGAAGAGAGAGAGAGAGAGAGAGGAAGAGAGAGAGAGAGGAAGAGAGAGAGAGAGAGGAAGAGAGAGAGACTTTTGTATCTTTTTATTATAAAAATAGAAAAAGAAAACCCCCAAATAGGGGTCACATTGTCATTTCAAGCAGAGAAACAAACAAAAAATATTAATACAGTAAAATACAGTAAAATTATGCACAAAACATTTCACAAAACAATAAACGTTTCTCCAAGATTTTACAAATGACTTCTTTCACGCACCATTTGGTCTCAAACTGTGGCAGCCTTCCTGTTATGGAGAAAAAGGCAAAGTCTAACTTTACACGGCTCGTCACAAGATTTTTATACAAGAATAAGGCATTTTCCTCATTAGCTCCGAGATCATCAACTTTTCTTTTTCTTGATTTATACACTGCCATTTTTGCCTGTGCAAGCAGGAAATTACCTAACACATCATTCATATTCTTGTGTGAGATGTCTAAGCCATAAATGAAAACACAAGTGTTGAAAACCAAGCCAATCCTGCCAAAACAATTCTTAAGAAAGATAAATAAAGGAGCCAACCGTTGACATTCAACATAAATATGAAAGAGGTTTTCAGGCCTTTTACAAAAGGGACATTCATCTGCTAGGAGACTTGAGAAGCGGTGCAGCAAGTGGTTAGAGGGGAGGATCCAGTGTGCAAGTCTCCATTGGAGGTCACCATGTCGTGGCGGCACAGGAGGATGATAGAATCCTTTCCAATTAGGAAAATATGGGGGGGAACAAGGTAAGAGGTCTCTCCATCGAACCCTCCACTGTGTCATTTGCCCTTGCAAAAGGAAACTTACGCAACCCAAATAGAGGTCTTTTTGTTTAGGAAACCCATTGAATCCTATGCTAAAGGGGGTACACGGAGGAGAGTTGGCAAGAGAAAACTTGCAAATAAGTTCAGGAAAGGTAGCAGGAGAGGCACCTTGTTCGTTGTCTGCTTGGACTTGCTCCCAGTTAGGTGCAAGCTGTACATAGGTATGAAGCACACAGCGTAGCATACGTGCCACAACTCTGGAGGATCGCATGCCAACCAGGCTTGCCAATGCATCAGCTCCAATCCAACTGCCACTTGGGCTTAAAAGATCGGCGACCGATTTTATGTTCTTCGCGACAAAGCATTGAACGAGACACCTATCAGCAGGCATATCATGGAAAATTGAATTGTAAAACAAAGGTTCCATCAAGAACATTTGCTTTGTGTACGAATGCGTAGCTCTTGTTGTCGTTAGAGTTCGCCATGCGTTTAGTACACTTTGATAAAACCTGGAGAGGGGAGACATATCAAGATGCGAGAGATCCATCAAGAATATAGCGTGGTCATAGCCTAGTCTCCCCGCCTGCTGCAAAAGGCGACGAGCGACGTCGACCCAAGGTGGAGAGGGGTGCATGTACAGCATGCGTAGAGCAACCGAAAGTCGAAAGGCCATTAACCGGCTCTTTATGTCAACCAGGCCTTGGCCTCCATCGGTCAGTGGCAAGCTGAGGACCTCGGGTCGCAACCAGTGCTTTCCATCCCAGAAGAAAGACACAAAGCACTTCTGGAGCTGTTGAAGCAACACTACCGGAGGGTGCAGCACAAAGAACCTGTGCCATAGGGTAGAGGCCACCAAACTGTTGATCACCAAGACCCTTCCACGATAAGACAGTTGTGTTATCAGATTTCTCCATTTTTGCAGTTTCCCTTCAACAAGATCCAACAGACCAGCCCAATTCTTTGCTACTGTGGCGTCATTACCCAAGAACACTCCAAGGTATTTCACGCCATCAGTGGCCCATGCAAGAGGAGCAGGAAGTTTGGGTGCCGAGTGACATGACGGACCAAGCCAAATGGCGCTCGTTTTCTCCCAATTCACTTTGGCTGAAGAAGCCTTTTCAAACACGGATAGACAATAACGGACAACGTTAATGTCATTGAGGTTCCGCACAAAAACACACACATCATCAGCATATGCCAGCACCTTAATGGGCCGTTCAAGATGAGAAAACCCAACCCCGGTTAGTCTAGCACGCAAATAACCCAGTAAGGGTTCGATGGAGAGAGCATAGAGCAAGCCAGAGAGGGGGCAACCTTGTCGAATTCCCCTGTTGACAGGCAAGGGTGTAACAAGTCCATTGTTTATCTTAAGCACACTAGAGATATTGTTATACAGTATCTTAATGTAAGAAATGAAGGTCGGACCAAGTCCAAACCGTTCAAGCACTTTGAAGAGGTACCGATGATCGACGCGGTCAAAGGCCTTCTCCTGATCAAGGAGAAGAAGTCCCAAATCTGTGGGGTTTTCTTTGCACAGTTCAATCATGTCTCTTACGAGGGAGATGTTGTCATAGATGGAGCGCTTGGGTACACAATAACATTGGTCTTCTTTCAACAATGAGGAGAGATGAGGAGTAAGTCGCAATGCCAGGGCTTTTGAGAATACTTTATAGTCTGTGCATAGCAAAGAGATTGGGCGCCAGTTTTTAATATAGAGCAAGTCTCCTTTCTTTGGAATGAGGGTGAGAATAGCCCGTCGGCAACTCTGAGGGAGCTCTCCAAGCTGGCAGCTTGCGTTCAAGGTGTTGAGGAGTTCGGGACCCAGTAGATGCCAGAATTTCTTATAAAATTCAGTTGTGAGTCCGTCCAATCCAGGCGCTTTCCCAACAGCAAGGCTGTGCAGAGCGGCGCCAAGTTCGTCCAAGGTAATGGGCCCCTCCAGGTAGGAACGTCCACCCTCACACAACACTGGCAGCCCTACGGAGATAGAGGCGACACTGACGGGATTTATTTGCTCCATCGAGTATATTTTCGACAAATATTCCTTTGTGAAAAGTTTAATAACTGATTGGTTGAAAGTGATGGATGAGTCTGCCAAACGCAGTTGAGAGAGCTGTTTGTTCGGGAGGCGTTTCTCTAAGGAAAAAAAATACTTAGTTGGTATGTCTGTCTCGTTAAGGTGCTGCACCCTCATCCGAACTAGGGCACCACGTGCATTCCTCTCAGTTATTTCTTTCAATAAAGACTGTTTTTCGGTTAAGGCTCTTTGCACATTATTATTTTGTCCTGTGACCCTCTGAAGATGTAAAATCTCTGATTGCAATAATTTCCTTGCTTCATAATCAGCCCTTTTTGAGAAGCTCTGGTATTGTTGGCAGAAGCCTTTGATTTGGGTTTTTACTAGATCCCACCACACCAGTGGGTTAACAGAACAGCTTAGCTTCCGTTCCAAGAGATCTGTCCAGAAAGATTCAAAAGCCTGAATAAAGTTGAAGTCTTCTATTAAACTATTGTTGAACTTCCAGTGAGAACTCCCTGGACACGGTTTCGAGAGTTGAACGAATGCTCGAGCTAGGAAGTGATCGGAGAAACCGGAAGGCACGATGTCAGATTTGCAAACTCCATGTAACAGGTGAGAATTTACATAAATGCGATCAAGCCTCGCAAGTGAGATGTGGTTGTTGGAACAACGACACCATGTGTAGGATTGTTCGGAAGGGTGTTGCAAGCGCCAGACATCATGGAGATTATATTTTGCGATGATATTTGCAAAGAGTTTTGCGGTACATGGTTGAGGTTCCGGCCCGTTTCGGTCGCATGAGGCATTAACAGTACAGTTAAAATCGCCACCAATAATTAGACAAGTCTGCAGATCCAGTGTTTGGAGGAACTTTCTCAGTTCAGCAAAGAAGGAGATCCGCTCACCATTTTTGCTTGGAGCATACACATTAAGGATTGTAAACTTGACCTGATTGAGATAGAAGGTCACAGAGGCAAGATGGCCATCAATGATATTCGCAAATTGAAGCGAGGATGGCTGGAAATGTTTCCCTAAGACAAACATGATTCCTGCCTTAGACGAGGAGCTGTTACTAAAGAAACACTCCTTATCCATAATGAGCCGCCACTTGGCCTGAACAGATCTGACAGCGTGGGTCTCCTGCAACAAAGCTATGTCGAGACCGTTTGCGTTTATCAGCTGCTTGATCTGGATCTGGCGGAGTGAACTTCCACCACCATTGACATTTACTGTTCCAATCTTGAAACTCACCATGAATTAACTTAGAGACTTTTTCGTCTTGGCGATCAATTTTCTTAAACGGTGACAATGTGTCTGAGGAAAGTTGAATAAGTCAGGCCTGCGTATAATAGCCTGAGCACACTCAAGGAAGGACGGTAAATCGGGAAAGTATTCTGTTAGGTTTATACTGCGTTTCCTGTACGTATTTTGCAAGAAAAGTCGTATTTGTTCAGGGGAAGTAGGACCTAGACTGGTAGGTTTCTCCATTGCTTCCACCTGGCTGTTTGCTTCCTCCAGGTCAGATTCGTCAGAGTCAGTTTTAATTTCCGAATCACACAAGCTTGTATAATCCTGCATGTCGCTGCTGTCATCAATATTGGCACACGGACCTGCACTAGTTGTAACATCTGTGTGCTCTCCCACCGTGGGAACATTGCTTTGAGGAATAACAGCAATAATCTGTGGATTTTGTGAAACAGAAACAGCATCAGCAGATGCAGCGATGTTGCTTCCCCCGACTGCAACAACCTCCGATGGTGTGGCGGTATCTAGCAGAATAGGAGTCTCTTGCAAGATATTGATTCCTGCGATTCCAGCTTCACCCGGTGATGAAGTGAGAGCAGTAACTGGGACAGTTTCGCTATTTTCTGCTGGCGGGAATTCAGCATCATCATGCTCAGGATTAACATTTTCCAAAGTGACAGCAGGTTCATCACCAGTGGCCTCGGCAGGTTCATCACCAGTGGTCTCGGCAGGTTCATCACCAGTGGTCTCGGCAGGTTCATCACCAGTGGCCTCGGCAGGTTCATCACCAATGGTCTCAGCAGGTTCATCACCAGTGGTCTCGGCAGGTTCATCACCAGTGGTCTCGGCAGGTTCATCACCAATGGTCTCGGCAGGTTCATCATCCATGGTCTCGACAGGTTCATCACCAGTGGTCTCAGCAGGTTCATCACCAGTGGTCTCAGCAAAATCATCAGAGGACTTTCCAATAGCCGAGTCCGTAACAGGTGAGACGATTCCATTTGATTTGTTAACAGGTAAACCAGTCCCTGCATGTGGAACGTCTATGTCCTCACATGAAAGGGGGCCGAACTTGTTGGCTGTAGGTACAGGGTTTGTCCCAGGTAAGCCTTGTAGAGTGGCATCGGTCACGACTGGGGGGGGTGTTACCGACAGGTTGCTTATTGTTAAATGCTGCCTTTTTCTGAGTTAAATGACCGTCGGGAAAGGTCTTTCTCTTCCTTGACGGAACAATGGTGAAACCACCCCCGACGTTCGTTGTGCTGTTTGGATCATCGGGATGGGAAGGCTGAGCGTTATTGCCGGACATGGAAGATGTTCCCTTCACAGCCGAAGCAAAAGATGAAGAAGAAGAATCCTTGTTGTTTACGTGGTTTGTCCCATCGTTCGACGAAGCCGTTTTTGGGCAAGAGCGTTTCAGGTGTCCGAATTTACCACATTCAAAACATTTCAAGGTGTCAGTGGTTACGTATAATTGGTAATCATGATTATCAATTTTGAATTTCAAAACAATGTTCAGCGTTCTTTCGACGTTAGAAGGAGGAAGTACAAGATAAGCTTATCTCCTGAAAGACATCACATGTTTAGCCCGGTCGTCCTGGCAACGTAAAGGTAACATCGTGACATGCGAAACCACAGTACCATAACGAGATAGTTCGGAGACCAGTCTCTCGTTCTTCAGGAATGGAGGACAGTTCGAGATGATGACCTTAACGGCTGGAGTGTCGAGAGGGGACACGAGTACGAAATGTCCGTCATCTGTCGATAATCCTGTACATACAATCTCGTGAACCAGTTCAGCCTCGGATACGAAAATAACGACACGTTTGTTCATTCGTGAGGCCGCGCGAACTTTATCAATACCGATTATGTTGCCCACAGCAATAACGAGGTCTTCGACGCTGACATCGTTCGGTGGGACACAAACAACGCCATGTCTACGAGTTAACGCTTCATATGCCGCGTAACGTGAAAACGAAGTCATAATTTACAAGGGACGAGGGTGGGGGTGGGACAGGGGACGAGGGGGGGGGGGGACAAGGGACGAGGGTGGGGGTGGGACGGGGGACGAGGGACGGGGGACGAGGGACGGGGGATGAGGGACGAGGGACGAGGGACGGGGGACGAGGGACGAGGGACGAGGGACAGGGGGGGGGGGACGAGGGACGGGGGGGGGGACGAGGGACGGGGGGGGGGGACGAGGGACGGGGGGGGGGGGGGACGAGGGCGGGAGAGTGAATATCGCTCTCGAACAGTGATTAATTAATTACGAGCCGAGACAGATTTTCAAAGGCGAAAACAAACACAGCTGGTGGAGAAAAAAGCGATCAGCCGGAGGACGGGATGGGCCGCCGATTAATGCAAAAGTTATCCACAAACAGCTGCGGGCTCTCTTTCTCTCTCTCAGAAAAGGAAAAGGAAACAAGGGACACGGAGTGAATATAAATACAAACGAGATAAGAAAAGGGAATCGAGGAGGGAAAAGGGAGGCAGAGGGGGATGGGGGAGGCCGAAGCCCCGAAGTGTTGGGTCTGATCAAAGGGGAGGGGTTGGGGCACAAATGCAGAGTAAGGATGTAAAGATAAACGAGCAGGGGGAAGGAAAAGGTGAGATACGACGTGGAAAGGGACAAAAGAGTAGAACAGCAGAGCAGCTCGTACCTCACCACACATGCACAGCCACCATCTTGCCGCGCCCAAACACACCGACAGCCAGCAGGGGGCGAGCAGAGAGAGAGAGGAAGAGAGAGAGAGAGGAAGAGAGAGAGAGAGAGAGACTTTGACTTTTTAGTCCTTTTATTACAAAAATATAAAAGTAACAATATACACGTTTTGCAATAAAATCAATAATGCCAACAAAAAGAAAAAAAGAAAAAGAAGAAGCACCCAATGATCATCAAATAAAAACAATCAGTATTTCACAACAGTATTCTAAATTCATTTTCTTTAACCTCACAAAACCCACCAACACACCAAGTATCAACAAAGTTATGAAAATTTCCGGACTCGTTGGACAGGGTAAATTCCAGTTTCAATCTTGCTGAGATTAATGCATTCAAACACAACATGATATTGCAGTGCTCTATCGGTTTGCCAGATAGTTTGTCTTTTCTTGTTAAATAAACAGCAAGCTTCGCAGTTGCTATTAGGAAACTAAACAGTTTAGATGCAGGATTCTGTTTAGGGGCAAAACCAAAGACGAAACTTCTCAAAGAAAAAGTAACATGCATTTCATGTGCAATGTAATTCAACCAATGAAACAAAGGAAATAATCGGATACAGTCTATGAATGCGTGAAACAAGTCCTCATTGACTGTACAGAAGGGACAACAAACAGATACAGGAGAAAAATGTCTAATAAACGTGTTAGAGGGAACAATCCAGTGGGCCAAACGCCACTGGAGATCACCTGTTCTTTTGGATGTGGGCTCACTGTACATGGCTTCCCAGATAGGTTCGGAGGGGGGTCCTCCGGGTAACAATCCTTTCCATCGGGTAACTCCATTTAACGAAGGGTTCCCATTTAACAGCTTGAGGCACATCTTGTAGATGCCCTTGCTGTCCATTGTCTGGAAAAGCTTTGACCCATCGCTAACAGGGGGCAAATCGTTTTGAATGGGTTCAACAATTAATTTAGGCACTGTCGGCTCATTTAGATCTTCTTCTGTACCTCGAGTCCAAGTTAGGCCAAGTTGCCGTCCCAACTGAATCATTTTCCTCAAAATTTTTGCAATCATCCTATGGGACCAAATCCCTGTCAGGTCGGCGATTTCACTTATGGATTTCCAACCATACCCTGAGTCATGTCGGAGATGCCGCACCTTCACAATACCAGCTGCTATAAAGTGTTGGCAAAAATCTCGACTCTTTGGAATGTCGGGAAAGAGAGGGTTATAGAACAAAGGCTCGTGTGCCAGCATTTTCGTTACATATGTGTCCGCCTGACGACTCACAGAAAGGCTCTGCCAGGCATTTAAGAGGCTTTGGTAAAAAGCAGGGAGAACCGATATGTCGACATGCTGGAGGTTCATTTGAAAGAGTTCAAACCCGTACCCGAGCCTACCCGCTCGCTGCAGTACAAGGCGTGCAGGGAGCCGGCCTGGCAGATGTTCCATGTAGAGGAGACGTTGAATGGACCGCAGCCGGAAGGCCATTAGGCGGGCTTTGATGTCGACGAGGTTGTGGCCACCCTCAGCCGAGGGGCGACATATCACATCGGGTCGTAGCCAGTGGTAGCCTCCCCAGAAGAAGTCCACCAGTTTGCCCTGGAGTGCTTTGAGTAGGGCTCCGGCGGTTGCAGGCAGATGAACCTATGCCACAACATTGTGGCAACTAAGTTGTTGATCACTAGCACACGGCCCTTGAAGGACAAATGAGGTAAAACCCTTTTCCATCGGTTCAATCTTTCTCCCACTTGCTCAATTACCCCGTCCCAATTTCTTTGAGCATACTGTGGGGAACCAAGGAATATGCCCAAGTACTTAATTCCCTCACTTCCCCACAGCAACCCTGCGGGGAGGGATGGGGGCGGCTGTGGTACAGGCTGAAGAAGGTTGCGATAAAGGGAGGGTATCCATAACGTCTTGCTCTTGTTCCAATTGATTTTTAAAGAGGAGGCAGCGTGAAACTTTGACAGGCACTCAACAACGATATCAATATCATCCTTATCTTTTACAAAGATGCAGACGTCATCCGCATAAGCACATAGGGTTAGCGGTGCACTCATGGGAGTGAGTGCTATTCCAGAAATCTTCTTTCTCAGTAGATTGAGAAGAGGCTCTAAAGAAAGAGCAAACAATAAACCAGAGACTGGGCACCCTTGCCGGACCCCTCTCCGAACCTTGATGGGGGGAGCCAGCACATTATTAATCTTAATTAAACTAAATACATCCGTGTATAGCAAGGAAATGTAGGAACGAAAGTTTGCTCCGAGGCCGCATGCCTGTAACACATGATGCATAAACTTATGGTCGATACTGTCAAATGCCTTTTCAAGATCAAGCGACATCATTCCAAAGTCTTCTTTAACACGGTTACCATCAATGAGATCTCTGATTAAAGAAATATTATCATGGATGGATCTTCCAGGAACACAGTAACTCTGTTCTGGCAGTACTAGATCACCAATAACCTTTTTTAGTCGATTAGCTAGTACTTTTGAAAAAAGCTTGTAGTCCGTGCACAGCAGGGAGATCGGTCGCCAGTTCACCAAAAGTCGGGGATCTTCAGTTTTCGGGAGCAAGCACACTACGGCTCTTCTTAGACTCAGCGGCATTATACCAGTCTGTATAGAAGTGTCCAAAACATTCAGCAACTCAGGGCCTAAAAGGTCCCAAAATGTCAGAAAGAATTCGGGAGGTAGACCGTCAATACCCGGAGCTTTCCCTGAATCCATGGCAGCAAGAGCACAGGTTAGCTCAAGGAGGGTGATTGGTAGGTCAAGCTCCAACCGTTGAGCCTCAGTTAGGGAGGGGAGGTGAGAGGTTAAATCCATCATTGTATCATTACAAACAGTCTGCTCCTCAAAAAGTTTTGTAAAGAATTCAATAATGTTTATTCTAACATCATCCTCGTTGACAACAACGTTGCCTCTTGAGTCCAAAACAGAAGAGATTAGCCGTGATGGCTTGCTTAAGGATTCTAAATGAAAGAAAGACTTGTTTGGGGTGTCTGATAACTTTACATTCTGTATTCTAAGTCTAATTAATGTTCCGGCTGCTTTCTCTTGAACTAACTCCCTTAAAAGAGCTTTCTTTACAAGCAATAACCGGTAATTGGCGTCATTGTTTTCATGAGCCAATTTATTCTCCAAATGTAGAATATCCAATTCCAACCGGGCCATTGTAATGTGCTTGTCGTTTGTGCGGTGTGATTGGAAACATTGACAAAAAACCCGAATTTGAGATTTCATGTTATCCCACCATATGCTGGATGAAGAAAAGGAAGATTTCTTCGCTACTAGACTTGCCCAGAAAACACGAAAGGCTTCCTTAAACATACCATCTTCTAGAAGTCTAACATTAAACTTCCAATAAGCGCTCCTACTTGCGGGTTGAGGAAAGGAAAGGTTTAGGGTTACCATATGATGGTCTGAAAACACGGAAGGAAAAATATTTGAAGAAACCGCAGTATTTTTAAAGGGTACGTTGATGTACCATCTGTCAAGCCTTGCCAAGGATACTCGACTATTGGCGCATCGACACCAGGTGTACTGGGATGTGCTTGGGTGGTGCAACCGCCAAACATCAACGAAGCCCATTGTGCTAAAAAAATTGGATAAGTGTACATGGGACTCAGGATGGGGTTCGGCAGAATTTCTGTCAACCGATGGGTCGAAGGTGCAATTGAAATCACCTCCGACACACACACAATGATCAAAATCAACTGATCTTAAGTGATTTATCATTGCGGTGAAGAAGGACTTACGCTCTACGCTATCACTTGGCGCATACACATTAAAAATGGTGTAATGGAAGTTATGGCTTACTAGTTTGAGAGAGCTAAGCCGACCATTTATTACCTCCTGAAAATGGCATGACTCACACACGAGGCCTGGCTTCAGCAAGAAGCCGATTCCAGCAGATGAAGCTGATAAATTGCTGAAATAGCATTGGCTCTTAAAAAGTTGATGCCAGTTATGTTCCACATTTGGTGTGATGTGAGTTTCTTGAAGTAAGATCACATCCACCTTTTTCCGTTGAAATATGTTTTTTACTTGAACCTGGCGGAGGTGTCTAGCACCACCACCATTAATATTTAAGGTTGCGAGTTTTATAGTTTTCATCCTGTATTGATGAAATCAGCCTGTGGCTGGGAACACTCTACACCTGCACGTGTGATGAATTTTCTTAACCTGTGGTATTGTGACTTATTCAGGTCAAATTGTTCAGGCGTTTTAATTATGGATTTTGCAGTGTGGATGAATGCAGCCAAATCGTCAAAATGGTCTTTAATGACTATGTTACGCTGTCTGTACGTTTCGGCTAGAAACGACACGATGTGTTGGGGGGGTATCTGTGACTGAGATGCTGATGACTGTGACAGCTCAGTCACTTCCACCTCGTCCTCAGACTCTGACAGGTCTGATAATGTCCCACCTGGATCTTGGGCCTTACTTGCAGCTCTCACGAGCTCCTCTGGAGGCATATCCTGAGATTTCGTTGGGTACTCTGGTACACACTCACGAGCAGACTGGTGCTTACTTTCTTTATGTGTGTTTTGGCAAATGGCTGCAGATCTCTGCGTAGCCGGGGTTACGATTTCTGTTTGTGAGACAGAGCAATTTGTTTGGTCACCAGTCCGCTCAGCTACTGGAGGGGGGACCGGTGGGGCTTCGCGTTCAGGCTCAAAAATGGCCGCATTGTTCGGATCAATGTCGGCTTTATTCTCAGAGCTTGGGAAATCAGTAACATCTTCTTTACCACTTTGGCGTTCGATATTTTCGTTTGCTGTAAACGTTTTGCCCTCTTTTGCAGAGACAGTGTCTCTGCCCAAGACAGCCTTCTTTATCGCACCATCGGGGCTATTTGTTAGTGGTGCTTTCCGTTTTTTGGTCAGTATGACAAGTTCTTCATTCATGGGTTCGTCAGCAGTACTAGCATCACCAAGTGCCATCTCACTGGGTTTGGGTAGCACCGGGGCGTCGGGAAGCACGGTCGGGGCGTCGGGAAGCACAGTCGTGGCGTCGGGAAGCACAGTCGGGGCTTCGGGAAGCACGGTTGGGGCTTCGGGTAGCACGGTTGGGGCTTCAGGTAGCACGGTTGGGGCTTCGGGAAGCGTAGTCGGGACCTCGGGAAGCACAGTTGGGACATCAGGAAGCACCGTCGGGGCTTCAGGTAGCACGGTTTGAGCGCCAGGAAGCACGGTTTGAGCGTCGGGGAGCACGGTTTGAGCGTCGGGGAGCACGGTCGAGGCGTGAGGAAGCACGGTCGAGGCGTGGGGAAGCACGGTCGAGGCGTGAGGAAGCACGGTCGAGGCGTGAGGAAGCACGGTCGAGGCATGAGGAAGCACGGTCGGGGCGTTTTCTTTTTTACAGCCCACATTGGTGTGTCCGAATTTGCCGCACTTCGTACAAGATGCTTTGGGACAAAACCTTTTAACGTGTCCGAAGGCTCCACAAAGGAAGCACGTTAAGGTGCCTGACGAAGCGTACATTTGATATTGACGATCATTTACCGAAATTTTAAACGAGATGTTTAGTCCTGTATCGTCGCCGCGATCAGGAAGCACCATGAATACTTGTCTCCGGAAACTCATAACATGTTTCATTCGTTCATCCCGACATCCCAGGGGAATCATCGAGATTCGGGAAACAACAGTTCCATACCGGGTCAGAACAGCCATTAATTTATCATCTGTGATAAACGGAGCGACATTTGAAATAATAACTTTAATCGCCGGTGTGTCCATCGGGGAAACCATGACGAACTGCCCACCTTTCAATGACAGACCGGTACTAACAACATCATGCACGAACTTCTCGTCCGACACGAAAACAACAAACTTTTGGTTCATCCGCGACGCGGCGCGGACATTTTCATCGCCGATAACATTCCCTACAGCTAGGATAATGTCCTCGGTAGGAACACCTTCGGGAGGGACACACACGAAAGCATGCTTCCTTGTTAGGGTTTCAAACCCTTCCTGCCGTGCACGAACACTCGCCATAACGGCGATGTCTCACCTTTCCACCTTGACCAGGCGGAAAGGACACAAAATAAATAAAGTCGAAATGAAATAATGAATAATAAAGTTCACACGACGCGAGTAAGGTAAACAGCACCGACGGAGCAGGTAGACTGAACCGAACGGGTCTGCTCTCACCTTTGGGCTCTTCTCTCACTCTCTCTGTCTCAAGGGAGGGAAAGGGGCACAGGTGGTAAAGAGGGACACGACAAAGGCGCGATGGGAAAGGAAGGAATGGGGGGGGGGGACGGGACAACACAACACAAGCACGGAGCTACAGCACACGAACACCAGTGCACGCCATCTTGCCACGCCCAACACACGAAAGGCCAGCAGGGGGGCGAGAGAGTGTGAGAGAGAGAGAGAGAGAGAGAGAGAGAGAGACAGGAAGAGAGAGAGAGAGAGAGAGGAAGAGAGAGAGAGAGAGAGGAAGAGAGAGAGGAAGAGAGAGAGAGGAAGAGAGAGAGGAAGAGAGAGAGAGAGGAAGACAGAGAGAGAGAGAGAGGAAGAGAGAGAGGGGAAGAGAGAGAGAGAGAGAGAGAGGAAGAGAGAGAGAGAGAGGAAGAGAGAGAGAGGGAGAGGAAGAGAGAGAGAGAGAGAGAGAGGAAGAGAGAGAGAGAGAGAGAGAGAGAGAGAGAGAGGAAGCGAGAGAGAGAGAGGAAGAGAGAGAGAGAGGAAGAGAGAGAGAGAGGAAGAGAGAGAGAGGAAGAGAGAGAGAGAGAGAGAGAGAGAGAGAGAGAGGAAGCGAGAGAGAGAGAGAGGAAGAGAGAGAGAGAGAGAGGAAGAGAGAGAGAGAGAGAGAGGAAGAGAGAGAGAGGAAGAGAGAGAGAGAGAGAGAGAGAGGAAGAGAGAGAGAGAGGAAGAGAGAGAGAGGAAGAGAGAGAGAGAGGAAGAGAGAGAGAGGAAGAGAGAGAGAGAGAGGAAGAGAGAGAGAGGGGAAGAGAGAGAGAGAGAGAGGACGAGAGAGAGAGAGGAAGAGAGAGAGAGAGAGAGAGAGAGAGAGAGAGAGGAAGAGAGAGAGAGAGGAAGAGAGAGAGAGAGAGAGGAAGAGAGAGAGAGAGAGGAAAAGAGAGAGAGAGGAAGAGACTTTGACTTTTAAACTCTTTTTATTATAAAAGTATAAAACAAGAGTACCACCAAAAGCAATTCATCCAGGAAAATCAGTAAAATCATAGCAATCCCGGAAGGAAAAAACAATCGGTGCACTGCAAACCAAGCGACAGAAAAGGTGCAAATACCAAAAAAAACACGAGGAGAAAATCTAGGCATAATTTCTAAACTAGGCATAATTTTATATGTACAAATTTACAATCGCATCTGCAACCCTGAGGAGAGACTTAAGAAAGAAAGAGTAGGTCAAGACCAGGGCGAGAAAAAAACCCCGGCAAGGAGAAGCATGGAACAGTGTATAAGAAACACCCGCACTGTATTATACAGAAATTAACAATTTGTTATCTTGGACCTCACAAATCCCTCCAACACACCAGGTCGCAACAAAATTTGCAAGGTCGTTTGCAGTTTGGACACAGCCAAATTCAAGCTTGAGCCTTGCTGACACCAACGAACTAAAAAACACAATAATACTGCATTCCTGCATGGGTCTGCCGCCCAGCTTCGCCTTCCGCGACAGGTATACGGCCAGTTTAGCGGTAGCGGTTAGGAACCCGAATACAATAGATGTGGTTCCCTTTTTGGGAGGAAAGCCAAAGATGTAAGCTTTCAAAGAAAAGGTAACCTGCAATCTATGGGCAATAAAATTTAACCAATGAAACAAAGGAGAAAGTCTTTCACAATTAATGAAAGCATGAAACAAATCTTCCCTCACCGGACAAAAGGGGCAACAGCCGGAAATGGGGGGAAAAAAACGAATGACAGCATTGGAAGGAACAATCCAGTGGGCCAAACGCCACTGAAGGTCACCTGTTCTTTTAGAAATAAGTCCAGCATACATTGTATCCCATAAAGGCTCAGAGGGGGGACCAGGAGGCAAGAGTCCTTTCCACCGGGTAACCCCAGCTAGAGGTGGGTCCCCAAGAAGAAGTTTCACACAAGACCTATAAATACTCTTGCTGCTCATAGCATGGAAGGGGGGTGACCCTGCGCTCATGGGGGGCAGCTCGTTTGGGGTAAAAGCGACACCTAATTTTGGGACTGTGGGCTCAACCTCTGCGTCCTGCGTCCAATGTAGGCCTAGCTGGTGGCCCCTTCGGGTCACCGCTCTTAGTATGTTCCCGATTTGCCTCCTGGACTGAACACCTGTTAGGTCCGCCAGCTCGTTCGCAGGCTTCCATCCCTGTCCAGAGTCGTGCCGGAGATGACACACTTTCAGGATGTTGGCCACTATAAAATGCTGGCAGAAGTCGCGACTCCTCGGGATATCGGGGAAAAGTGGGTTGAAAAATAAAGGCTCGTGTGCATACATGTTAGTGCCATACGAGTCTGTTTGGCGACTTATCGAAACGCCCTGCCAGGCATTCAAGAGGCTCTGATAAAAGACTGGGAGCAGAGGTGTATCGACGTGTTGAAGGTTGGTCAGGAAAAGTTCCTGTCCGTATCCGAGCCTCCCAGCTCGTTGAAGAATGGAGCAGGCTAAGGGCTTTCCTGGTAGGTGTTCTGCATAAAGCAAGCGTTGGATGGAGCAGAGCCGGAAGGCCAACAGGCGGCATTTCACATCGACTAGGCCATGACCACCCTCGGCCGAGGGACAACATATGGCGCTGGGTCGAAGCCAGTGGTAGCCTCCCCAAAAAAAATCCACCAGTTTCCTCTGGATAGCTTGGAGCAAAACCTCCGGTGGTTGCAGGCAGATGAACCGGTGCCACAAAAGGGTAGTGACGAGGTTGTTGACAACTAGCGCACGACCCTTATAGGAAAGGTGGGGTAGAGCTCTTTTCCATCGGCTCAAACGCCCATCTACCTGGTCAATGATCCTGTCCCAATTGTTCTGGGCATACTGAGGAGGACCGAGGAAGACGCCCAAATACGTGATGCCATCGTTTGCCCACACTAGCTCTGCAGGAAGGGGAGGTGGTGGTAATAACGGTGGCATAGGTAAGTCATTTTTTGGAAAGGGGATCCACAGAGCCTTGCTTTTCCCCCAATTACACCTTAATGATGAGGCATGGTTGAAGTCCGACAAACACTTTGCCATGGCGTCACTGTCGCATTTTCTTTTTACTAGGGCATGCCCGTACTATATCTATATCTAAAATTATATCCCCCCCTCTATTTACATGAAATGGTTTGGTCCAAAGCGAACGGCTTGCGAGTACGGTGACAATCCCCCCCCCTCTATTTACATGAAATGGTTTGGTCCAAAGCGAACAGCTTGCGGAGTTTGGTAAAGAAATCGCCATAGCATGCACAAACGCGCAGGAAAGCGAAAGAATCGCAAATTAGTTTTAATTAGTTTTAAAACATCGTTTAACGCCAACATAGCGGCAACATAGTTTGCCAACGTGAAATAAATGAATACGCTCTCAAATGTGCCGTCCGAGGCAGAGTCTGTTCGCCACGTTCGGCACACGTGATAGCTCGCTGCTCTCTGATTGGTTGAATCGTTTTTTGGACATAGCTCGGTAACTACTTGTCCGATTAATATGAAACCTTGAAAAGGCACATCCTCGGGTCCCCAGCAATATACCTGGCAAGTTTAAAGTATATCGGACCCGTGGTTGTCGAGAAACAGCGGTCACAGACATACAGACATACAAACATACAAACATACAAACATACAAACATACAAACATACAAACATACACACAGAGATTACTGGAATTATAGATAGATAATGACACAAAGGTCGTCGGCATAAGCTGACAGGGTCAAAGGTGGGTGTCCTGGAGAAAGGACAAGTCCAGGGATATCCTTTCTGAGGGCGATTAAGAGGGGCTCCAAGGCGAGGGCAAATAATAGACCTGAAAGTGGACAACCTTGCCTTACCCCTCTCTGAACCTTTATGGGTGGGCAAAATTCGTTGTTAACTTTGATCAAGCTGGAGATGTTTGCATATAACAAAGCTATGTAGGCTCTAAAATTAGTGCCAAGCCCGCAAGCTTGTAACACATGACACAAAAACTCATGATCAATGCTATCAAAGGCCTTTGCAAGGTCAAGAAACACCAATCCAAAATCCTCTTTGACACATTTACCAGTTAACAAATCTCTGACTAGGAATATGTTGTCATAGATGGATCTGCCAGGGATGCCGCAACTTTGATCAGGTGACACCAGGTCCCCAATAACTGTCTTCAACCGGTTCGCAAGGACCTTGGAAAACAGTTTGTAATCCGTGCACAACAAAGAGATCGGACGCCAGTTTGATAGGTGTCGAGGATCGCCAGTCTTGGGTAGCAGGCAGAGTACTGCTCTTCTAAAACTGAGCGGTAATTCTCTGGATAAAAGAGATGCATCCAGAACGTTGAGCAGCTCTGGGCCCAAAATGTCCCAGAATGCCGAAAGAAATTCGGCCGGTAGGCCATCGATGCCAGGGGCTTTTCCCGACTCCATCTCAGCAAGTGCACCGGTTAGCTCTGGAAGGGTAATTGGAGCATCCAGTTCCAGACGTTGGGCCTCAGCCACAGAAGGAAGATGAGAGGTCAAAACATTCATCATTTCGTGAGAAACTGTTTTGGCCTTGAAAAGTTCAGAAAAGAAATCGATTACATTTAATCTTATATCACTCGGATTTGTTAGGATGTTCCCCCCTGGGTCCAAAACCGAAGATATAAGTCGTGCTGGTTTCTCTACAGTTTCTAGGTGAAAGAAAGCCTTAGTTGGGGTATCTGAAACCTTTATATTCTGTATTCTTAGCCGAACTAGTGTGCCCGGTGCTTTTTCATGGATCAAATCCCTTAATTGGGCCTTCTTCTCGAGTAGCAACCGATAGTTCACTGGGTTGCTCTCATTGGCCAACTTGCTCTCTAACCTTAAGATGTCTGCTTCCAAGCAAGCCATCGTGATATGTTTTACATTGGTACAGTGCGAATTAAATTGTTGACAAAATACTCGAATTTGGGCCTTTAGGTTATCCCACCAGAGACTAATTGAGGAGAAAGAAGATTTTTTAGTACTCATGTCAGCCCAGAAATCACGAAAGGAGTCTGTAAATAAACTATCTTCTAAAAGTTTAACGTTAAACTTCCAGTAACTATTTCTGCATGTGGGTCGAGGAAAAGAAAGATCTAAGGTTACCATATGGTGGTGTGGAAATGTAACTCATTGATTGGGACTAGTAACGAAGCAGATACATTTTACCTGCAACCTCTGTGAAGACGAGTTCGTAAATGAGTGTCAGGAATGTGCCCGAACATGGTAATCTCTTGTCCACCTGGTCACAGCCCCAGGCTGGAGCACCCCCCTATTGTTTGGTAAATGGAACTCGCAGCAGGAGGGGAGCGAGCTGGTGCCAGTGAGGCGACCGAGTAACGGTTTAGAAACAGCGGAGAAGGGATTACGATTTCAGCGGACAGAGGATTAACAGAAGCTTGCCCATATAAACGGAAGAGACTTGGAGTCAGAGAGCACTTGCCACGAGAAGCCCTGCCCGACGGAATGAACGCGTACCACGAGTTCGGCGCTGCAGCCGAACAAGAAGGACTATGCGGATAGAGTTACCTGGTCGATTGAGTTAACGGTAGTTATTACTATTTGAAACTAGTTAATAAAGTGTTGACCTGTTGTAAACCTGTGTCCGGTCATTGGAGTCTTGAGTCTCACCCTACACTTCCACGACAATCTGGAGGCACCGCTGAGATTTCGAGTGGACGGCGCCAAGGTAAGCATGGCGTCTTGGGATGCTCCATTACGAAATACGAACTTGAAGTTAATTCTTTGAATCATGGTGGAGGATGTGTGTGTGGGACTTGCATTCCATAGGTAATCCAAGGAGTGTAAACGTATTTTTGTCACGACCGTCCGAGGTAAAAGTCACGGATGGAACGTTTTAAATGATTCTATTATTCGTGTGCTTGCGAGGATATGTACATTATATGCTGTGTATTAAAAGCCTTACTCTGGTCTGCAGGCAAATCGGCTCATGAAGTGCACCATGAGGCGATTTGTTTGCCGGTTCGGTAAGGTTCGGTAAGGTCCGTACACGTGGACAATCGTGTACACCCGTTTTAAATAAATAAATAAATAATTTTTTTCAGTTTTCCCGCCATGTCTAAAACTCGTTTGATTACAATATAAATTAATGACAGACAACGCCATCTCATGCCGGTCCAGAATTATTGTGAAAGATGGCGATTGGATGAAAATTGCATACCGACACTCCCTCACTGTCCCTCATTGTGTCTCATTTCCATTTCGGCTACCTGTCTCTTGCTCCCGCTCCTTCTCCCTCCCTTTAGTTCCCATTGGCAGACGTTTTGCGAGAAGCAAAGCGTTTTGCAGGAAGCTTCCAGGAAACAAAACCAGTGCTGTTGTTTTTTTGACGAAATTTGTCAGACAGATAGCATGGGTGACACGGACGAAATGATTGGATTTTGGTGAAGACCCAGGTTCGAATCCGGCTACGAGAATTGTTTAAAGTGATTCTTCACCATCAAGAGATCGGGTGAAAAGCGATATACATTATATTTAACATAATATACTTATTAATGTTATTATTTTAATATTATTCATATATTAAAAAAAGTTATGGATGAGTGAATGAACCTGGTGGATGAGTTGGGGAGGTGACAAGAACACGCCGATTACATTTTGGTTCAGGTCCGAATCCAGATCCGGCCTATCAGTGGGATACAAAACATAAACTGTTCACCAAGGCGGAGATATGCTCTCTACTGAGCGTCGTTCTAGTTGTGTGTTTGTTCGACTGGGCGATATCTTAGCCATCCTTTGAGCTAGGAAGCTGAAATTTGGGGAAATTGATGAACAAGTGCTTTTGAAAAATAATAATAATAATAATAATAATTCTGTATTATTTGGTTAACCAGTTTGTGTGAACCATCAACCTCAACCTAAGTTGAACTTGTTGTTGGAACTTGTTGTTGGAACTTGTTGGAACTTGTTGTTGGAACTTGTTGTTGGAACTTGTTGTTGGAACTTGCTGTTGGAACTTGTTGTTGGAACTTGTTGTTGGAACTTGTTGTTGGAACTTGTTGTTGGAACTTGTTGTTGGAACTTGTTGGAACTTGTTGTTGGAACTTGTTGTTGGAACTTGTTGTTGGAACTTGTTGTTGGAACTTGCTGTTGGAACTTGTTGTTGGAACTTGTTGTTGGAACTTGCTGTTGGAACTTGTTGTTGGAACTTGTTGTTGGAACTTGTTGTTGGAACTTGTTGTTGGAACTTGTTGTTGGAACTTGTTGTTGGAACTTGTTGGAACTTGTTGTTGGAACTTGTTGTTGGAACTTGTTGTTGGAACTTGTTGTTGGAACTTGCTGTTGGAACTTGTTGTTGGAACTTGTTGGAACTTGTTGTTGGAACTTGTTGGAACTTGTTGTTGGAACTTGTTGTTGGAACTTGTTGTTGGAACTTGTTGTTGGAACTTGCTGTTGGAACTTGTTGTTGGAACTTGTTGTTGGAACTTGTTGTTGGAACTTGCTGTTGGAACTTGTTGTTGGAACTTGTTGTTGGAACTTGTTGTTGGAACTTGTTGTTGGAACTTGTTGGAACTTGTTGTTGGAACTTGTTGTTGGAACTTGTTGTTGGAACTTGTTGTTGGAACTTGTTGGAACTTGTTGTTGGAACTTGTTGTTGGAACTTGTTGTTGGAACTTGTTGTTGGAACTTGTTGTTGGAACTTGTTGTTGGAACTTGTCGTTGGAACTTGTTGTTGGAACTTGTTGTTGGAACTTGCTGTTGTAACTTGTTGTTGGAACTTGTTGTTGGAACTTGTTGTTGGAACTTGTTGTTGGAACTTGTTGTTGGAACTTGTTGTTGGAACTTGTTGTTGGAACTTGTTGTTGGAACTTGTTGTTGGAACTTGTTGTTGGAACTTGTTGTTGGAACTTGTTGGAACTTGTTGTTGGAACTTGTTGGAACTTGTTGTTGGAACTTGTTGTTGGAACTTGTTGTTGGAACTTGTTGTTGGAACTTGCTGTTGGAACTTGTTGTTGGAACTTGTTGTTGGAACTTGTTGTTGGAACTTGTTGTTGGAACTTGTTGTTGGAACTTGTTGTTTGAACTTGTTGTTGGAACTTGTTGTTGGAACTTGTTGTTGGAACTTGTTGTTGGAACTTGTTGGAACTTGTTGTTGGAACTTGTTGTTGGAACTTGCTGTTGGAACTTGTTGTTGGAACTTGTTGCAACTTGTTGTTGGAACTTGCTGTTGGAACTTGTTGTTGGAACTTGTTGTTGGAACTTGTTGTTGGAACTTGTTGTTGGAACTTGTTGTTGGAACTTGCTGTTGGAACTTGTTGTTGGAACTTGTTGTTGGAACTTGTTGTTGGAATTTGCTGTTGGAACTTGTTGTTGGAACTTGTTGGAACTTGTTGTTGGAACTTGTTGTTGGAACTTGTTGTTGGAACTTGTTGTTGGAACTTGTTGTTGGAACTTGTTGTTGGAACGTTTTGGGAACATTCAAATGTTGGGTTTTGCTGACGTGTCCACAACGTCGCTACAACGTTTCACTTTCGTTGTTGCAACGTTTTGCTCCAACGTTTTGGGAACATTCAAAGTTGGGTTTTGCTGACGTTTCCACAACGTCGCTACAACGTTTCACTTTCGTTGTTGCAACGTTTTGCTCCAACGTTTTGGGAACATTTAAATGTTGGGTTTTGCTGACGTTTCCACAACGTCGCCACAACGTTTCACTTTCGTTGTTGCAACGTTTTGCTCCAACGTTTTGGGAACATTTAAATGTTGGGTTTTGCTGACGTTTCCACAACGTCGCCACAACGTTTCACTTTCGTTGTTGCAACGTTTTGCTCCAACGTTTTGGGAACATTTAAATGTTGGGTTTTGCTGACGTTTCCACAACGTCGCTACAACGTTTCACTTTCGTTGTTGCAACGTTTTGCTCCAACGTTTTGGGAACATTTAAATGTTGGGTTTTGCTGACGTGTCCACAACGTCGCTACAACGTTTCACTTTCGTTGTTGCAACGTTTTGCTCCAACGTTTTGGGGACACTCAAATGTTAAGTAAATCGGATAAGAATTCACGAGTTATTTAATTATTAGCGATTAATGAAGTACTTATTTAATTAATTACATTTCTTATTACATTACAGTAATTACATTACAGTAATTACCTGAGGTAATTACAGTAATTACAGTTCCGGTAATTACAGTAATTACAGTAATCATTACAGTAATTGCAGTAATCTTATTACAGTAATTACATTACATTAACTCAGGCACCTTTTGAGTAAGGAAGCTGATATTTGGACATGACACTGACCAAGTGATGTGGCTGTCAAGGAAAATTTTGATTTATTGATTAATCATTTAATAAATTAACTCGTTGATTTATAAATGACTTATTTAATTAAAATTCCTCAGAGATACATCTTCGGATGAGATACTTGCAGATTGGTTATGCTATGAGCCAATTGATTAAGGAAAATATTTTGTGATGGCCATATTGGCAATTTCGTGGCCATATTCGTGGCAACTCAGTTAGTGCCACTGCACCTTTAAAATGCATCCCTGCGTTCATTTTTCAATCGATTGAGTTGAAATTTTGAACAATCGGATCTGGACTGTCGTTATTAACGACTCTAGCACGCACCCGTCCAATCAGGATGGAGCGGTATGGTCCCCGGATTATCACTGCCCGCAGTTTTAATTAGTTTTACTTTTTCTCTTGGTCATATAATTTTGAAGACATGCATGTCATGATATAGGAAATGTTTGTTCTGTTGAATGGAATAAATGTTGTTTATTTGTGTGGGGGTGTATTTTTTTGTGTATTTTGGATATATTTTCACGACTAATTCCAGTTAACATCCTGCAAAATTTGCTCGTTTGCTGGCCGAGTCGAAATTGCATTGAGTTCCTATGGCATGCGCCATTAAAAGCGCTGTGTAATGGTTGAGCTCCCTTTATTTCGTTTTGGTCATCGGATGAGCAGACAAAGTGACGAATGCTGCGGCTGGAGCAGTAGAAGCGATGTTTTTAATTGAAACGATGTAATGAGTAATTAAAAGTGGGAGGGGGCAACACCACGCATACCTCTTTTAAGGTGTGTATAAACCCTGGAATAAACGTGGGAGGGGGCAACACCACGCATACCTCTTTTAAGGTGTGTATAAACCCTGGAATATTTCAGCAATCAATACAATGCTGAAACTATGTAAGTTAAGTTAATGAGTAATTTAATGAGTAACTTAATGAGTAATTTAATGAGTAATTTAATAAGTAATTTAATGAGTAATTTAATGAGTAATTTAATGAGTAATTTAATAAGTAATTTAATGAGTAATTTAATGAGTAACTTAATGAGTAATTTAATGAGTAATTTAATGAGTAATTTAATGAGTAACTTAATGAGTAATTTAATGAGTAATTTAATGAGTAATTTAATGAGTAATTTAATGAGTAATTTAATAAGTAATTTAATGAGTAATTTAATGAGTAACTTAATGAGTAACTTAATGAGTAATTTAATGAGTAATTTAATGAGTAATTTAATGAGTAATTTAATGAGTAATTTAATGAGTAATTTAATAAGTAATTTAATGAATAATTTAATGAGTAATTTAATGAGTAATTTAATGAGTAATTTAATGAGTAATTTAATGAGGAATTTAATGAGGAATTAAAAGTGGGAGGGGGCAACACCACGCATACCTCTTTTAAGGTGTGTATAAACCCTGGAATAAACGTGGGAGGGGGCAACACCACGCATACCTCTTTTAAGGTGTGTATAAACCCTGGAATATTTCAGCAATCAATACGATGCTGAAATGATGTAATTTACTGTGTAAGAGGGTCGACCTTGGGTTTGTTTGGGTTTTGTTGTTTATTTTTGTGGGTGTGTATTTTTTGTGTATTTTGGATATATTTTCACGACTAATTCCAGTTAACATCCTGCAAATTTGCTCGTTTGCTGGCCGAGTCGAAATTGCGTTGAGTTCCTATGGCATGCGCCATTAAAAGCGCTGTGTAATGGTTGAGCTCCCTTTATTTCGTTTTGGTCACGCGGATGAGCAGACAAAATGACGAATGCTGTGGCTGGAGCAGTGGAAGCGATTTTTTAAATTGTTCAATGATTATTCGATATTGTTATGACTTATTGTCAATAGGTATACTAAGTGGCCATGAGGTAGCCTGTTGCTATGTACAGTTTTATTCTATTGTTGATTATACCACATAGCTGTGGTGATAAAGGAAATGTTCGTTTTAAATAGATGATTATGATAGGACCATGACTATAAAATCATGATGATTATTATGAATGATATCATAGGGTTCAAATGCAGAATGATTGCATGAACTTGGGAAAGAACTTTCAAGCCCTATGGGATAAATTGGGTGTTACAAGCGATGGAGTTTCAAAATTTAGCATGATTGAAGGAATTTTACAGTCTTATTTCAGGAGTTTTACGAAATTTATATTGCCAAGAGATTTGGGTACTATTAAAAGAAAAATGATGAGATATTTTTCCCAAAGAACTTTAATATCTGCCATCCATTTTGGCGGTCTCACGAATGAAGGATGAGTTGCCTTTAGTGGTTGCAAAGAAAATTTGTGAAGACCAGGCAAAATGGAAAAATAGGTCAGATATGACCCTAGGACAGAACAGTGATTCGTCAATTGACATGAGGTATGAACCAGAGGTGACGACCGATGAGCTTCGATCTCAGTCAATAGATGGACCTGTCCTGACATCATTGGGGAAAGGGCTTATGCAAGGAGTCATCCAAAATGATTAATTTGATTTATTGATGAATATTGATAAATTAATTGAAATTGAATAATTGAATTGAACTGAATAAATTTAATTGAATAAATTTAATTGAATAAATTTAACTGAATAAATTGAACTGAATAAATTGAATTGAATATATTGATTGTTTGATTGATGAAAATGCGGTCTCAAGAAAGAAGCTTTGATGTCTTTGTGAGATATTATCAATGTGAAGACAACCTTGGAAAATTGAACAAGGTGGTGAGTTTATATATAGATATATATGTGCGGTTACCATTGTGTGATTTCCCCTTCAACAGAGCGGACACCTGAGGATTCACCCATTTCATACTGACCCTCTGGCTCATCTGCAAATACTGATCTGTGAGATTGGATTGTGCAAAAGCCACAGGTGAGAGAGATTCTCTGGAAATTACCGTTTGAACAGGTGGAGAGATCCTTCCAGGAGGTACGAGTGAAGCTTTAGAGGAACAAACTACAACACATCCAACGCTACTTTGATAAAAAGCAGAATGGGAAATGGAGCCTGCAAGAATACACAAGGACAACCAGAGATTCCACAAAAAGGTACTTGTACACATCATATGTACGACCGTTATGGTGCCGAAGCTATAAGGCAGGTCGAGAATTGGTATTTGTGGACCAACGGACATGATGAGGAGTTTCCAAGAGATGGTACATTTGAGCGAAGTCGATTGGAAAGATTGGAACAAAGATTGAAAGCCAGGAAGAGACAGAATCTAACGGTAGACTGGCTTGCATTCCATCTTTGGGATGGTGAATCCAGAGAACGGGAACAGCAAGAACGGATAACGGATCTAGAACTTAAAATAAAAAGGATACAGGATACAGTGGAGGAGACAAATGCACAACTGCCCTCGAAATTAGGAATGAAAGTGACAGTTGTCCCATCTGATTCCCATTTGTCTCCCCAAAAAGGACGGTACAGAGAATTTTTTCGTGTTTCATGAGATAACGAGAGATTGCAGTGGCAACTCAGGAATGTAGAGATGCAGCCCAGCAATACAAGTGCACAGGTGCACAGACCAGGCAACGACAGAAACCGGTGTTTCAAGTGTGGACAGATGGGACATTGGAAAAGAAGATGTCCGTATACCAACAGGAAGACAAGTTCATAGGGTAAACCAAGATCAAGGGTACCACTGCTTACCGGTACCTCAGAGAACGATTAGGCCTTCATTGCGGCAAATCCCAAATGACGATTGGCCTCAACAGATTAGATTACTGGACAAACATGAATAACTGTCGATGATTCTTGTGTCTGAAAAGGTTTTCGGAGCAAGAATTATTCATTTTTTCTTTTGCTTGTAAGCAAATTAGTAATTAATTTATCAAATGCCGAAATTGGATCTTTTATGTTGGGCACAAAATTTTAAATTTACAAAGTTGGAACAATTGCTTTGCAAATTTTTGAAACCAAGTGACAAGAGTCACATGATGATCAGGTGGGAATTTCGGACTATTGTTCCGCATGATTGATAGGTCAGTGGTCGACTGACATGCAAATGGGTGTGTAGTCAAATTTGGATAAATTATGGTGGGAACTGAAAGGGTAATTTCAATGTGACATCATAGGGGTTTTCTAAAAATAAACTTTTTGGTCCATTTGCGTATTAGCATTTATAAAATTGAAGGACAAATTTTATGAAAATGAAATAAAACTGACACCCATCCTGATCTGTAAATAATGGTTCCAACGCAAACAAATATGCATAATGCATGCGTGTGTGTGTGTTTTGTGTATCAATGTTTGTGTTTGTTGTCGTTGTTTTGTGTATCAATCTTACAAGATTGTTGACACCGACAGTGGGCCTTGTCTGAAAAATAGATAGTTCCATGGGGATGGGATCGCATATCGAGAGAATTCGTAAAATAAAAAATAGAAATATAATTTGATTATGAAAATTATCACTTTTGTCAAGGGAGATGGAGAATAAAGATTTGATTGCTGAGTTATGAGCAGCTATTCATTAATAAAAAATAAAAAAAATTGGAAGTAATCTTGGGATTCCATTGTGATAGAATTTATATGAGAATCAAAGCTATTTATGGATATGAGCTTCATAAAAAATGTGGGAGTACAAAATTAGCCAAATTTTGGAGAGGTCTTACACTGACTTCCCAGAGTACTCTGCTCACGGATTTTATATATATATAAACTTGAATTTTATCAGAATATAAATTGGGCTGTATGTATGGATGGGTATAAGGCATAGATGATATGGGAAAATAGTAAAGGAAATTTTGCTGGTTTGAACTATTGGGAGTTTTGAGTTCTGGAGTTCAAACAAAGTCACTGGTTAACAGATGAGAATGGATAGTAAATAAATTCTTCGATGCTGGGTAAATTAACTACGATATTACTAAGACTTATGAGAGCTATTGTTCTTCCTTACACCAGTGCGAAATTATTGGAGAAAAAAAAATATATATATATTAGATCCAACATAATGAATCTATAAATGAATGTCAGATGGATAATATCCTCAATTTGTACTAATTATTTGATTGTGGGTAAAGGAATTAATTTATCATAGTGGATTGTTAACAGCAGCCTGAAAATGTCCTGAGAGTGTGCATCCATGTAATCGGAAATCCCAGATTTGTTTTTACAAACAACATTTTGGTAGAGGTCTTGTGTGGACGAGCACTTCCTTGGTAGATAAAAAACGGTACTGCATGCTGGCAGCCACTTTTGCGGCCAGTTAGGCCAAACAAATTGAGAGGAAATTGTAGTTAAATACGTAAGTTACACATGGCTATTTGTAAAAAGGAAATTTGTTGAGATGGGAAACATTTTTTGAAGGTTTATTAAAGTGTTATAATATGACATGTGGCAAGGCAAACTATTGGATGGGAAAATTAGATCTGGCTATAGAATAAATTTATTGACCCCTTGAAGTTAATTCTTCGAATCATTGTTTCACTGGCATTTTTTTGTTCAAATTGGAAATAGTTTGGTAGAGCTTTGGTTAAAACCTTTGGTTGCGGTATCTTGGAACGAAATGATAAACCATAGGAGATTGATAAGAATAGGGAAAAAAATATGGACCCAAAATAGAAAGTTGGATTCATGCCCCTCATTGCAAACAAGCACATGGGGCTAAGGTGGACGATCCCACAGAAAAAGAGGCTGCACCTAGCAGCCCAGCAGAACATTCAGTGGCAGATAAATGATAGTCGTGATTTACAGTCATTTGAATTACATTTTAACACCCCTTGCATTGATAAACATTACATTTTCAACATGTGATATTCCTACTTGGGATAGTGACATTTATTTGCCTACATGACATAAAATTACCTGCTGATATTAATACAACATGAGTGAAAAATGTATCACAACTACACTCATGATCAGGGGATTGAGTTCAACCCCGGGAGATAGGGGGATCAGGGTAAGACAAATAATCTGATTTAGGTTACATATTAAGGGATTTCTTTATTTACCTTTTAGGAAGCTTGTTAGTTTGGTATATAATGTTGAATGTCATCGACATATAATTATGTGATAGGTATGAATATATACAAGGAGTAGCAGACTTGTTTGTTGGTTTAGTAGTTATATTGGCAATTGTTTTAGTGGTGGCTTGCTTGAAAGCCTTAGTGACGGTGTGTTTGAATAAGGTAACCAACAACACGATGATAACGCATGAAGTGACAAATGAGGAAAGAAATGTGGAACCACAAGAGGAAGACTTTTATGGCGACATAAATACTGAGATTAAAAGATTAAATCAAGTGATGTTGCAAATGAATACAGTAGAATTAAGATAATGGCATAACGACAATGTTATGAGTTGTGTCAATTACAAGATCAGTGAACTCATATCACCACGAGTGACACACTGTTAGGAAAGAAAAAAAAAAGGAAAAAGAAAAGTGGAGAGGAATTATGGTAATAATACATTATGCTTAATTTGTTGGTTTGGGAAAATTGTTGTTGGGAATTAGATATTCCTGTTTGTGATTGTAATCATATACAATTTATTTTCTTAGAGTAGTGCTAAAATACCTGCACAAGTTAATTTTTGAACTATATTAACCTGAAAGCAATTGTGGATGCTATTCTTAGTTTAGTAGTGAAATACATACCTGATTGAATATTATTTGTGTGACGCATATAAATGAATATAACTTTTTGAATGTTGTAAGGGAAAACAACAAATTGTTGAATGTGAAACTGTCGGAAGATATACATGATTATGCTGATTTCATGGTAAGATGTACCCTATCTGATTCAGTGTGTGTGGAAAGCAGATTCAGATGTGACTGAGCATAAGGATAAGACGAGATCACATTTTGAAGGGAGTGCTAACGGAATTGGGAAGAAGTTCGAGAAAGAAAATTTGTGGCTAAAAAATGAAGTTAATCGTGGCATACACCCTCTTTCTCAAAGAATGATGAAGACATTCTCCCGGGTAACTTGGAGATGAATGCTTACCTTCACCAAGGAAATGTATGTGACCATTTGCCTGGATCACACTGCAACATATGAAAGAAAGGCGATCACTTACTCTTGTTCGAAGGCTTCGAACATTCATCACATCAGAAGTTGCAGGACAACGACATTTTACCTGCAACCTCTGTGAAATGCGGGGACATATGTTATTACTTCACCAACTTCCGGGGAGCCAGCATGGAGCTGCAAACCAATGGCTGTGCCTTTTCACAACAGCTGTGCATGATTCTGCGGGCCACTCCTGGTATGGACCATGGATGACCTGAACACCATGGTCCCATCATTGTGGATGCATCCGGCATCCCTGTTCCACATCTTGCTGGCCAATCAACGTCACACCAATACTTGCTGCCCACTCACAATGAGGGAGGAGGCAAGTCGACTACAACTGGGTGAAGGCCTTGTTCAGGAATTACTATGGTTTACAGCAAAAAGTGGCAAGAATGCTACATGGAGAGCAGGGTCAGTCTATGACTCCGCAATGTTACCACAACAGCGAAATCCTACACGAAGTACTGCAGGAGCTATGAAGACATTAGGAGAAAATGTTTCATACCTGGATTCAAACACAAGTGATCAGCCCTTCCTTTCAAACAAAGTCAACATTTGTGTGGAGGCAAACGTTTTTGCCAGATGGTGCAGATGCTTTACAAAACTTGAAAATGAAGTGAAATTGTTGTATCGTGGTGATGGTGAAGTGTTGTTTTGAAAAGATATTTGTGATGCAAATGCAATAGATTGAACAATATGGAAGGAGTCAATGACCAACGAAATGTTTTGTGATTCTTGCAGGATGACGGTGTATGCCTAAGGGAATTTGATTACCAAAGTTATGATTATTTACTTATACTTGTATTGATATTTACTTATACTTGTAATGATGTTTACTTGCAGTGATTGATTATTTACTTATACTTGTATTGATGTTTACTTGCAGTGATTGATTGTTTACTTATATTGATGTTTAGATTAATGGTTAATATAAACAAAAACAAAAAGATGAGGGAATTGTGGAAATGTAACTCATTGATTGGGACTAGTAACGAAGCAGATACATTTTACCTGCAACCTCTGTGAAAGACGAGTTCGTAAATGAGTGTCAGGAATGTGCCCGAACATGGTAATCTCTTGTTCACCTGGTCACAGCCCCAGGCTGGAGCACCCCCCTATTGTTTGGTAAATGGAACTCGCAGCAGGAGGGGAGCGAGCTGGTGCCAGTGAGGCGACCGAGTAACGGATTAGAAACAGCGGAGAAGGGATTACGATTTCAGCGGACAGAGGATTAACAGAAGCTTGCCCATATAAACGGAAGAGACTTGGAGTCAGAGAGCACTTGCCACGAGAAGCCCTGCCCGACGGAATGAACGCATACCATGAGTTCGGCGCTGCAGCCGAACAAGAAGGACTATGCGGATAGAGTTACCTGGTCGATTGAGTTAACGGTAGTTATTACTATTTGAAACTAGTTTATAAAGTGTTGACCTGTTGTAAACCTGTGTCCGGTCATTGGAGTCTTGAGTCTCACCCTACACTTCCACGACAATCGTCTGAAAACAATGACGGAAAACAACCTGAAGAGGCCGCGACGTTCCTAAAGGGTACATTAATGTACCAGCGGTCGAGTCTTGCCGAAGACACCCGGCCATTGGCACATCGACACCAGGTAAACTGGACTATGTTGGGGTGATGCAATCGCCAAACATCCAGTAGACCGGCCATCTTAAAGAAACGGGATAGGTCCGCATGGGACTCGGGGTGGGGTTCTGCAGAGTTTCTATCCTTCGAAGGGTCAAAGGTGCAATTAAAGTCACCACCAATGCACACACATTGGTCGAGATCAACTGATTTCAGGTGGTTTACCATGGAGGTGAAGAAGGCCTTTCGGTCCCTGCTCTCACTAGGTGCGTACACATTGAAAATGGTACAGCGGAAGTTTTGATGTGCAAGCTGAAGGGAAATAAGCCGGCCTTTTATGACTTCCTGAAAATGACAAGACTCAAAAGCTAGACCTGGCTTTAGAAAAAACCCAACCCCAGCAGATGAGGCTGACAGATTGCTAAAATAGCATTGCCCTTTGAAAGTTTGGCACCAGTCATGTTCCACGTTAGGTGTGATGTGGGTCTCTTGTAGTAAAAGAACATTTGACTTTTTACGGTCAAACAAGTTTTTGACTTGGGCCTGACGGAGGTGACTTGCACCCCCACCATTCATGTTTAAGGTCACAAAGGAAATGTTTTCATTCCGTGGTAATGAAATCGCCCTGTGCTTGGGAACACTCCGTACCTGCTCGGGTAACAAACTTTCTTAACCTGTGGAATTGAGATTTCATCAGGTCAAAATCCTCACGCGCTTTGATTATTGACTTTGCGGTGCAAATGAATGCAGCCAAGTCAGGGAAATAGTCTTTAATGACAATGTTGCGGTGACGATACGTTTCGTTAAGGAAGGTAAGAATGAGTTGAGGGGATACCTGCGAGTGACCTGTCATCGCTTGTGACAGCGCGGTTGCCTCAATGTCATCTTCGGACTCAGACACGTCAGATAACATGTCGTCAGGATCTGGGGTATTACCCGCTGCCCCCGCGGTCTTGTCTGGAGGCACCTTCACAAGTTTCCCAAGGTGTTCCCGAGAGCACTCGTTAACACTTTGGTGGATATTTGTATCTGGGGTCGGAGCTTGGGTTTGAGATCCCAGCAAACCCAGATTTACCGGCCCCGTTTGTTCAGTGGGAACGTTTATTGAATCCTTAGTCTGCTCGGTATTTAAAGGGGGGACAAGCGGAAAAACATTTCCCAGCTCGGAAATGGTAATACTTTCACTGGAGGTTTCGCACTCGGAAACTTCCAGGTGAGAGGTACAAATTTTATTTTTCGGCTCATTTACAGAATGAGACTCGCTGGTGTCATTGACAACGGTATTCATGTACTCAGTTAGTGAGGGAATGTCAGAGGGACACTCGGACACATGTGCACCGGAAATGGTGCCGCCCATGACCGCCTTCTTTGCAGCACCAGCGAAAATGCTTGGCGCTGGTGCTCTTCGCTTTTTAGCATACACTATGGATTCTTCGTTCATTGGTTCGGGAAAGGGGGCAATGCTAGTTGTGTCAGTCACATCAGTGGGTGTCATCACATTGGAATCGGAAAGCACCGGTGTGACAGACGACTCAGTCGGGGTGTCAGAAGGTACGGTCGGGGTGTCAGAAGGTACGGTCGGGGTGTCAGAAGGTATGGTCGGGGTGTCAGAAGGTACGGTCGGGGTGTCAGAGGGTACGGTCGGGGGGTCAAAGGGTACGGTCGGGGTGTCAGAAAGTACGGTCGGGGTGTCAGAAGGTACGGTCGGGGTGTCAGAAGGTACGGTCGGGGTGTCAGAAGGTACGGTCGGGGCGTCCGAAGGTGCGGTCGGGGTGTCAGAGGGTACGGTCCGGGTGATGGAAGGTACGGTAGGGGTGACAGGAGATACGGTCCGGGTGACGGAAGGTACGGTAGGGGTAACAAGAGATACGGTCCGGGTGTCAGCAAGCATGGTCGGGGTGTCAGAAGGCGCGGTGGAGGGATTGGCCTTTTTATAAACCCTTTCGTTATGTCCCGGTTCACCACACTTCGGACAAGAGGCCCTAGGACAGAATCTTTTAACGTGTCCGAATTCTCCACAATTAAAGCAAGTTAAGGAGGCTGAGGAAGCATACATGTGGTATTCCCGATCATCCAACGATACTTTAAAGGATATATTTAAACCTGTATCAGCTCCGCGATCCGGGAGAATCATGTACACTTGCCTCCTAAAGCTCATTACGTGTTTGACACGATCGCTGCGACACCCGAGCGGAATCATTGAGATTCGGGAAACAATTTTACCATAACGAGACAGAATGGATAGGAGTTTCTCGCCTGGCATAAACGGTGGAACGTTGGATATTGTTATCTTGGTAGCTGACGTATCCATAGGGTATACCGTAATATAATGACCCCCTTTTATGGTTAGACCGGTACTAACGACGTCATGAACGAGTTTTTCTTCTGACACGAAGACAACAAATTTCTGGTTCATTCGTGATGCCGCACGAACATTACCGTCTCCTATGATGGATACCACGGCAAGGATAATGTCCTCAGTAGAGGCTCCTTCGGGCGGAACACATACGAATGCATGCTTACGCGTTAAATTTTCGAACGCCTCGTAACGAGAGCGTGTATTCGCCATACCAGCGAAATCCCCCCCCCCCCCCCCCTTGTCCGAACCGGACAAGAAGGTATGAAACCTAAATAATCGAACTAAAGTAAATAATAAACGTGCATTATAAGCACAAAAATGGCTTACAAAGCGTCGTCAAAGCCAGTAGGCCGCACCCAAAATGGGCTCGCTCTCAATCCTCTCTCTCTCGAAGACAAGGGTGCAGAACGGATGAAAACACAATGCCGAAGCACACAGGATGGAAAAGGAGAGGGAGGGGGGGGGCAGGGGAGGGCAGGAGAGGGGGGAAAACTCACAACGGACTCACCAAAACACCGAGCAGTTGCTCACAGCCGCCATACCCAACGCACCGACAGCCGATAGGTGGCGACAGAGAGAGAGAGAGAGAGAGAGAGAGAGAGAGACTTTTGTATCTTTTTATTATAAAAATAGAAACAGAAAACCCCCAAATAGGGGTCACATTCTCATTTCAAGCAGAGAAACAAACAAAAAATATTAATACAGTAAAATTATGCACAAAACATTTCACAAAACAATAAACGTTTCTCCAGGATTTTACAAATGACTTCTTTCACGCACCATTTGGTCTCAAACTGTGGCAGCCTTCCTGTTATGGAGAAAAAGGCAAAGTCTAACTTTACACGGCTCGTCACAAGATTTTTAAACAAGAACAAGGCATTTTCCTCATTAGCTCCAAGATCATCAACTTTTCTTTTTCTTGATTTATACACTGCCATTTTTGCCTGTGCAAGCAGGAAATTACCTAACACATCATTCATATTCTTGTGTGAGATGTCTAAGCCATAAATGAAAACACAAGTGTTGAAAACCAAGCCAATCCTGCCAAAACAATTCTTAAGAAAGATAAATAAAGGAGCCAACCGTTGACATTCAACATAAATATGAAAGAGGTTTTCATGCCTTTTACAAAAGGGACATTCATCTGCTAGGAGACTTGAGAAGCGGTGCAGCAAGTGGTTAGAGGGGAGGATCCAGTGTGCAAGTCTCCATTGGAGGTCGCCATGTCGTGGCGGCACAGGAGGATGATAGAATCCTTTCCAATTAGGAAAATATGGGGGGGAACAAGGTAAGAGGTCTCTCCATCGAACCCTCCGCTGTGTCATTTGCCCTTGCAAAAGGAAACTTACGCAACCCAAATAGAGGTCTTTTTGTTTAGGAAACCCATTGAATCCTATGCTAAAGGGGGTACACGGAGGAGAGTTGGCAAGAGAAAACTTGCAAATAAGTTCAGGAAAGGTAGCAGGAGAAGCACCTTGTTCGTTGTCTGCTTGGACTTGCTCCCAGTTAGGTGCAAGCTGTACATAGGTATGAAGCACACAGCGTAGCATACGTGCCACAACTCTGGAGGATCGCACGCCAACCAGGCTTGCCAATGCATCAGCTCCAATCCAACTGCCATTTGGGCTTAAAAGATCGGCGACCGATTTTATGTTCTTCGCGACAAAGCATTGAACGAGACACCTATCAGCAGGCATATCATGGAAAATTGAATTGTAAAACAAAGGTTCCATCAAGAACATTTGCTTTGTCTTGTTGTCGTTAGAGTTCGCCATGCGTTTAGTACACTTTGATAAAACCTGGAGAGGGGATACATATCAAGATGCGAGAGATCCATCAAGAATATAGCGTGGTCATAGCTTAGTCTCCCCGCCTGCTGCAAAAGGCGACGAGCGACGTCGACCCAAGGTGGAGAGGGGTGCATGTACAGCATGCGTAGAGCAACCGAAAGTCGAAAGGCCATTAACCGGCTCTTTATGTCAACCAGGCCTTGGCCTCCATCGGTCAGTGGCAAGCTGAGGACCTCGGGTCGCAACCAGTGCTTTCCATCCCAGAAGAAAGACACAAAGCACTTCTGGAGCTGTTGAAGCAACACTACCGGAGGGTGCAGCACAAAGAACCTGTGCCATAGGGTAGAGGCCACCAAACTGTTGATCACCAAGACCCTTCCACGATAAGACAGTTGTGTTATCACTTATCAGATTTCTCCATTTTTGCAGTTTTCCTTCAACAAGATCCAACAGACCAGCCCAATTCTTTGCTACTGTGGCGTCATTACCCAAGAACACTCCAAAGTATTTCACGCCATCAGTGGCCCATGCAAGAGGAGCAGGAAGTTTGGGTGCCGAGTGACATGACGGACCAAGCCAAATGGCGCTCGTTTTCTCCCAATTCACTTTGGCTGAAGAAGCCTTTTCAAACACGGATAGACAATAACGGACAACGTTAATGTCATTGAGGTTCCGCACAAAGACACACACATCATCAGCATATGCCAGCACCTTAATGGGCCGTTCAAGATGAGAAAACCCAACCCCGGTTAGTCTAGCACGCAAATAACCCAGTAAGGGTTCGATGGAGAGAGCATAGAGCAAGCCAGAGAGGGGGCAACCTTGTCGAATTCCCCTGTTGACAGGCAAGGGTGTAACAAGTCCATTGTTTATCTTAAGCACACTAGAGATATTGTTATACAGTATCTTAATGTAAGAAATGAAGGTCGGACCAAGTCCAAACCGTTCAAGCACTTTGAAGAGGTACCGATGATCGACGCGGTCAAAGGCCTTCTCCTGATCAAGGAGAAGAAGTCCCAAATCTGTGGGGTTTTCTTTGCACAGTTCAATCATGTCTCTTACGAGGGAGATGTTGTCATAGATGGAGCGCTTGGGTACACAATAGCATTGGTCTTCTTTCAACAATGAGGAGAGATGAGGAGTGAGTCGTGATGCCAGGGCTTTTGAGAATACTTTATAGTCTGTGCATAGCAAAGAGATTGGGCGCCAGTTTTTAATATAGAGCAAGTCTCCTTTCTTTGGAATGAGGGTGAGAATAGCCCGTCGGCAACTCTGAGGGAGCTCTCCAAGCTGGCAGCTTGCGTTCAAGGTGTTGAGGAGTTCGGGACCCAGTAGATGCCAGAATTTCTTATAAAATTCAGTTGTAAGTCCGTCCAATCCAGGCGCTTTCCCAACAGCAAGGCTGTGCAGAGCGGTGCCAAGTTCGTCCAAGGTAATGGGCCCCTCCAGGTAGGAACGTCCACCCTCACACAACACTGGCAGCCCTACGGAGATAGAGGCGACACTGACAGGATTTATTTGCTCCATCGAGTATATTTTCGAGAAATATTCCTTTGTGAAAAGTTTGATAACTGATTGGTTGAAAGTGATGGATGAGTCTGCCAAACGCAGTTGAGAGAGCTGTTTGTTCGGGAGGCGTTTCTCTAAGGAAAAAAAGTACTTAGTTGGTATGTCTGTCTCATTAAGGTGCTGCACCCTCATCCGAACTAGGGCACCACGTGCATTCCTCTCAATTATTTCTTTCAATAAAGACTGTTTTTCGGTTAAGGCTCTTTGCACATTATTATTTTGTCCTGTGACCCTCTGAAGATGTAAAATCTCTGATTGCAATAATTTCCTTGCTTCATAATCAGCCCTTTTTGAGAAGCTCTGGTATTGTTGGCAGAAACCTTTGATTTGGGTTTTTACTAGATCCCACCACACCAGTGGGTTAACAGAACAGCTTAACTTCCGTTCCAAGAGATCTGTCCAGAAAGATTCAAAAGCCTGAATAAAATTGAAGTCTTCTATTAAACTATTGTTGAATTTCCAGTGAGAACTCCCTGGACACGGTTTCGAGAGTTGAACGAATGCTCGAGCTAGGAAGTGATCGGAGAAACCGGAAGGCACGATGTCAGATTTGCAAACTCCATGTAACAGGTGAGAATTTACATAAATGCGATCAAGCCTCGCAAGTGAGATGTGGTTGTTGGAACAACGACACCAGGTGTAGGATTGTTCGGAAGGGTGTTGCAAGCGCCAGACATCATGGAGATTATATTTTGCGATGATATTTGCAAAGAGTTTTGCGGTACATGGTTGAGGTTCCGGCCCGTTTCGGTCGCATGAGGCATTAACAGTGCAGTTAAAATCGCCACCAATAATTAGACAAGTCTGCAGATCCAGTGTTTGGAGGAACTTTCTCAGTTCAGCAAAGAAGGAGATCCGCTCACCATTTTTGCTTGGAGCATACACATTAAGGATTGTAAACTTGACCTGATTGAGATAGAAGGTCACAGAGGCAAGATGGCCATCAATGATATTCGCAAATTGAAGCGAGGATGGTTGGAAATGTTTCCCTAAGACAAACATGATTCCTGCCTTAGACGAGGAGCTGTTACTAAAGAAACACTCCTTATCCATAATGAGCCGCCACTGGGCCTGAACAGATCTGACGGCGTGGGTCTCCTGCAACAAAGCTATGTCGAGACCGTTTGCGTTTATCAGCTGCTTGATCTGGATCTGGCGGAGTGAACTTCCACCACCATTGACATTTACTGTTCCAATCTTGAAACTCACCATGAATTAACTTAGAGTCTTTTTCGTCTTGGCGATCAATTTTCTTAAACGGTGACAATGTGTCTGACGAAAGTTGAATAAGTCAGGCCTGCGTATAATAGCCTGAGCACACTCAAGGAAGGACGGTAAATCGGGAAAGTAATCTGTTAGGTTTATACTGCGTTTCCTGTACGTATTTTGCAAGAAAAGTCGTATTTGTTCAGGGGAAGTAGGACCTAGACTGGTAGGTTTCTCCATTGCTTCCACCTGGCTGTTTGCTTCCTCCAGGTCAGATTCGTCAGAGTCAGTTTTAATTTCCGAATCACACAAGCTTGTATAATCCTGCATGTCGCTACTGTCATCAATATTGGCACACGGACCTGCACTAGTTGTAACATCTGTGTGCTCTCCCACCGTGGGAACATTGCTTTGAGGAATAACAGCAATAATCTGTGGATTTGGTGAAACAGAAACAGCATCAGCAGATGCAGCGATGTTGCTTCCCCCGACTGCAACAACCTCCGATGGTGTGGCGGTATCTAGCAGAATAGGAGTCTCTTGCAAAATATTGATTCCTGCGATTCCAGCTTCACCCGGTGATGAAGTGAGAGCAGTAACTGGGACAGTTTCGCTATTTTCTGCTGGAGGGAATTCAGCATCATCATGCTCAGGATTAACATTTTCCAAAGTGACAGCAAGTTCATCACCAGTGGCCTCGGCAGGTTCATCACCAATGGTCTCAGCAGGTTCATCACCAGTGGTCTCGGCAGGTTCATCACCAGTGGTCTCGGCAGGTTCATCACCAATGGTCTCAGCAGGTTCATCATCCATGGTCTCGACAGGTTCATCACCAGTGGTCTCAGCAAAATCATCAGAGGACTTTCCAATAGCCGAGTCCGTAAAAGGTGAGACGATTCCATTTGATTTGTTAACAGGTAAACCAGTCCCTGCATGTGGAACGTCTATGTCCTCACATGAAAGGGGGCCGAACTTGTTGGCTGTAGGTACAGGGTTTGTCCCAGGTAAGCCTTGTAGAGTGGCATCGGTCACGACTGGGGGGGGTGTTACCGACAGGTTGCTTATTGTTAAATGCTACCTTTTTCTGAGTTAAATGACCGTCGGGAAAGGTCTTTCTCTTCCTTGACGGAACAATGGTGAAACCATCCCCGACGTTCGTTGTGCTGTTTGGATCATCGGGATGGGAAGGCTGAGCGTCATTGCCGGACATGGAAGATGTTCCCTTCACAGCCGAAGCAAAAGATGAAGAAGAAGAATCCTTGTTGTTTACGTGGTTTGTCCCATCGTTCGACGAAGCCGTTTTTGGGCAAGAGCGTTTCAGGTGTCCGAATTTACCACATTCAAAACATTTCAAGGTGTCAGTGGTTACGTATAATTGGTAATCATGATTATCAATTTTGAATTTCAAAACAATGTTCAGCGTTCTTTCGACGTTAGAAGGAGGAAGTACAAGATAAGCTTGTCTCCTGAAAGACATCACATGTTTAGCCCGGTCGTCCTGGCAACGTAAAGGTAACATCGTGACATGCGAAACCACAGTACCATAACGAGATAGTTCGGAGACCAGTCTCTCGTTCTTCAGGAATGGAGGACAGTTCGAGATGATGACCTTAACGGCTGGAGTGTCGAGAGGGGACACGAGTACGAAATGTCCGTCATCTGTCGATAATCCTGCACATACAATCTCGTGAACCAATTCAGCCTCGGATACGAAAATAACGACACGTTTGTTCATTCGCGAGGCTGCACGAACTTTATCAATACCGATTATGTTGCCCACAGCAATAACGAGGTCTTCGACGCTGACCTCGTTCGGCGGGACACAAACGACGCCATGTCTACGAGTTAACGCTTCATATGCCGCGTAACGCGAAAACGAAGTCATAATTTACAAGGGACGAGGGTGGGGGACAAGGGACGAGGGTGGGGGGGGGGACAAGGGACGAGAGTGGGGGGGGGACAAGGGACGAGGGTGGGGGGGGACGAGGGTGGGGGGGGGGGGACGAGGGTGGGGGGGGGGGGGACGAGGGTGGGGGGGGGGACAAGGGACGAGGGTGGGGGTGGGATGGGGGACGGGGGACGAGGGACGGGGGACGAGGGACGGGGGACGAGGGACGGGGGACGAGGGACAGGTGTATGAGGGATGGGGGACGAGGGACGGGGGACGAGGGACGGGGTACGGGGGACGGGGGTGGGGGTGGGATGGGGGACGAGGGACGGGGGACGAGGGACAGGTGTACGAGGGACGGGGGACGGGGGACGGGAGAGTGAATATCGCTCTCGAACAGTGATTAATTAATTACGAGCCGAGACAGATTTTCAAAGGCGAAAACAAACACAGCTGGTGGAGAAAAAAGCGATCAGCCGGAGGACGGGATGGGCCGTCGATTAATGCAAAAGTTATCCACAAACAGCTGCGGGCTCTCTTTCTCTCTCTCAGAAAAGGAAAAGGAAACAAAGGACACGGAGTGAATATAAATACAAACGAGATAAGAAAAGGGAATCGAGGAGGGAAAAGGGAGGCAGAGGGGGATGGGGGAGGCCGAAGCCCCGAAGTGTTGGGTCTGATCAAAGGGGAGGGGTTGGGGCACAAATGCAGAGTAAGGATGTGAAGATAAACGAACAGGGGGAAGGAGAAGGTGAAATACGACGTGGAAAGGGACAACAGAGCAGCTCGTACCTCACCACACATGCACAGCCACCATCTTGCCGCGCCCAAACACACCGACAGCCAGCAGGGGGCGAGAGAGAGAGAGAGAGAGAGAGAGAGAGAGAGAGAGAGAGAGAGAGAGAGACTTTTGTATCCTTTTATTATAAAAGTATAAAACCATTCCACAAAGCAGTGTTAAACCAAGCAACGAGTTCAAAGAAACATTGTATAAGGATCATAAACACACCAAAAAAGAACAAAGGATATTCAAAAGAAATCAGCAAGTATAAAAATTTTACCAACCAAAGGTGAGGACACAAACAGAAACCACAAACAATTTTAAAGGAAATGCTCACGCAAGAGCTATGAACACATCAAGAGCAAATTAAGCGTTTGATTAAATTAAGTGAAAAATTGAGAAAGGGAAAGAGAGGGGGGGGGGGAGAGAGAGGGGGAGAGAGGGAGGGGGAGAGAGAGAGAGAGAGGGAGAGAGAGAGAGAGAGAGACTTTTTTTTATTTTTTTTTATTGGTGATCCCAATGCGATCCAAATGGACAGACCAGGAGACAAACCTCGCACAACCAGTAGCCGGGAGCGACAGAGCATCCGTGTCCTTCCCAACCGTGTTCCTTTCTGAATGCACCATGTAACACGTCAGCATGTTCACTGCTGGAGGAATGTTTGTGAACGCATTACATCATAACACTTTTCCGATATGTTTTCCTTGATGAACTTGGGGACTTGTGAGCCACTCCAGAGGTGTTGGAAAAAGGCCGATCGTAATGGGCAGGTGCTCCATCTTGGAGGTGCTCCATCTTGGAGGTACGCCATCTTGCAGGCACGCAATGTTGCAGGTTATCCATCTTGCAGGTCATCCATCTTGCAGGTGCCCCATCTTGTAGGTTCTCCATCTTACAGATGCTCCATCTGTATGACGCTTTGGAGTTGCAAGCTTTCTGGGGCTACAGCGGTGATCTGTTCACTCATTTACCCCCGGGTCGAGCTGTAACCCCCCCCCCCCCCCACAAATTTGGAGAGAGAGAGAGAGAGAGTGAGAGAGAAACATTCGACATTTGTCCCCGTTTGTTGCCAGGAAAACATTGTTCACAGTGAAAACCCAAAAAAACAATTCAAGGCGATGGCTGTACAAGTTTAAAATGGGAGACAAGATAAATCATAAATTCATTGCAAGAGAACCATCAGCCAGTTGACATAAGGATGCCTTGACACACCACCGTTGTGAGAACACTGTGCAATCATTCGATTGAAACTCGAGATTTACACGCGATGTGACGAAGGCTTTAAAGAGGTGAACAGCATCATCAACAGAATTACAGGCATTTTGCATCCTGTGTTTTCTCGACAAGTATATGGCAAGTTTTGCTTCAGAAGACAAATAGTTGGCTAAAAGGCACTCATCTTTACACAGGCGGGAAGTGGTGAAACCGAAGATAAAAACACAATGCGTAAAAATTAGGCCAAGCCCCCGGACCACACGCGATAAAACTGTAAAAAGGGGTGCCAACCGAGGACAATCAACAAAAATGTGAGAAATGGTTTCCGTCGCACCGCAAAACGGACATAATTCCGTGTTATCGGAACATATGCGATGCGATAAAACATGTGATGGTAAAATGTAGTGCGCCAGCCGCCATTGTAAGTCTCCGGAGCGCTTGGCGATGGGGGCCTTGTACATAGTAAGCCAATTGATGGTGGTGGAAGGAGTGGTCCGGAACATTCTCCCCCAGTGCGCTTGCGGTTCTGCGGGTCTATCGTGAACAAGGGTTAAAACACACAAAGCATAAACACAAGATTTCTCCATCAAATGAAAAGGGGTGAAGCCCTGAAAATGAAGTAGAAGTCTAGGAAAGAGAAATTCGGATAAAGAAGGGCTAGCTTCCGCCTGTGGGGCCCATTTTAGCCCGGTTCCCTTGAAAAAACGCAGGATCACAGAAAAGATCCTTCCTATGACTCGAATGGATCGAACTCCGGTGGCTACAGCAATGTCAGCAGCTGGCTTCCACTTGTAAGGAAAAGGGGTTCTGAGATGTTTAACCTTGATGCATCCGACGTCGATAAACTTTTGCATAAAAGCACGGTTACTGCAGACCCCTTCAAATATGGGGTTTAGAAAGATGGGCTCGTTTAAAAACAGCTCAAGAGAATAGTTCCTGTTGTCACGGCGAACAGGAACCGCTTGCCATGCCTCCAGCATACTCCTATAGAATAGAGGAACTGGTGTTACATCAACTTTTGTGGTGTCTATAAGGAACAGTTCTTGGTCGTAGTTGAGTTTCCCTGCTTGCTGAAGCAGGCAGTGAGCCGACGCTTTCCACGAGACGTCGGTGTACAGCAGCCTACGAAGTGAAAGGAGGCGAAAAGCCATCACTTTGCTAGAAACAGCAATCAGTCCATGTCCTCCTTGAGCAGCAGGCAGGCTGAGCACACCAGGTCGAAGCCAGTGCTTACCTCCCCCCAAAAAAGTCGATAAAAGTAGCTTGTAGCTTTTTGAGAATGAAATCTGGGGGCTGCAGTGCCATTAAAACATGCCAAAGCATTGATGCCGCAAGATTATTTATAACAAGGGTTCGGCCTCGATAAGAAAGTTGACAAAGTAAACCCCTCCATTTCAGCAACTGTCTCTCAGTTTTGATTATAAGAGACTCCCAGTTTTTTAAAATGAAGTTTCCAGGGCCAAGAAAAACACCGAGATAAAGGATTCCATCCCTTGTCCATTCAAGTTGTTCGGGCAGAGTTGGAGGAATGGCTCCATTTTGTGGACCAAGGTAAAGAGCACTGCTCTTCTTCCAATTGACCTTTGCAGAGCTTGCCAAACTAAATTCATGGACACATTGGACCAAGGCGGAGACATCTTCATCCGAATGAACGATTACGCAAAGATCGTCCGCATAAGCGATCACCTTAACTGGGTGTGCCGTTGGTTGCGGAAGGAAACCGAGAAGACGTGCACACAAGCGAACAAGCAAAGGTTCAAGTGCGAGGGAGTACAGGAGGCCAGACAAAGGACATCCTTGGCGAATGCCTCTACTGGCCGGGAAAGGTGGACATAAAATATTGTTAACCTTGAGTAGACTAAAGATATTATTATACAGTAACTGTACGTGAGAGATAAAATTTTCTGGAAACCCAAACCCACGTAAAACCGAAAAAAGATAAAAGTGATCAATGGTGTCAAAGGCCTTTTCTTGGTCTAAAAAAACCAAACCAACATTTCTTTGTTTAAGATCACAGATATCAATTAAATCACGCACGATAAAAATACTGTCATGTATTGTCCTTTTCGGAACACAGTAGCATTGATCGGGGTGTATGATGTCGCCAATCATGGGCCTGAGCCGGTTGGTAAGAGCCTTGGAGAAAACTTTGTAATCCGTACAAAGCAGTGAGATGGGACGCCAATTTTGCGGTTGCTGGAGGTCTCCTTTCTTTGGGACCAGGGCGAGTACCGCCCTACGACAGCTTAGCGGCAGTAAGCCTAATCGCAGTAAGCCCAACCTGTTGAGCACAAATCTTGTGACTTAGGCAAATGGCAACACCGGCCCGAGGTGTAGGGAACCCACTTAGCCACCATTGCCCTTTAAAAAGTTTCCCCCAATCGGCTACTTGAGCACTAGTAGCGTGGGTCTCTTGTAAGAGAATAATGTCAGCCTTTTCTTTTCCAACCGCTTGAATGGTTTGCACCCTCCGTAAGGGGGCACGACCCCCATTTATATTTAAGGATACAACATTTAGTTCCATGGTTGATTCTTCTAGGGGGTGAAGTCCTCTTCCTCAATTAATTCCTTGTTTGCCTTCGTGATGGATTTCCTCAGCCGCTGAAATTCAGGTTCGGAGATTTCCACATGCTCACTCCTTTGCAGCAAAGGTTTTGCGGCTGCAAGGAAGGCCTGGATATTAGGAAAATGATCCTTAATTCGTACATGCCTTTGTCTGAAAGTTTCCTTCAAAAATCTGACAATATTTTCTTTTGAGATCTCCAAAGGCTGCTCTTCCTCCTGAGGGGGGGGGGGGAGCCCTGTCAACCATTGCCACTGGTTCCTCATGGCCGATCAGTGTCTCTGTAGTTAGAATTCCCTCCGTGACGCTAGTAACGAGTTCCTCCTGAACCTGTACAGAAACACCTGTTCCATCCCCATCTACCTTAGGTTCTTCATCCTCTTCATCCTCATGCATCATTGCAATGGGGGGGGAGGAGTCGTTATTAGTAGTAATGGGTATTTTGCATTCCCCATTAGAATTGATATGGTCATCAGTAGGCTGTTCGGTTTCGCAGGTTGATTTACAACCTTCAGGAAAAAGTTCCCCTTCATCCTGAGCAGGTGGTATCATGTCAGCCATAGTTTCACCACCTTGCTGATCTTCATGTGAAGGACTGTCTGAATCGTTTAAACTGCTTCCTGTCTGCACCACCAACACTTTAACACCTTTGTCCTCATTCCTCGCACTTACAAGTGACCGTTTCAAATTTTTCCGAGACGCCGCATCTACAATCTGCTGCTCCTCACAAAACATTCCCTCTACAGGTAGAGGCTTCTCCCTTACATTTGCTGACTCATCGGTTGCACGATGGCCAGCTGTACTGGATGACTCATCGCTTACACGAAGCACATCCGTATGGGTCTCATCAGCACCACTCTTAGCTGTACCTTGATGGTCCGATGTAGATTCCCGCATTGAAGGCGAAACATCTATAGAATCATCCGTAGTGGTCACGGGGGGAGGTGGTCCGGCTGCTGTGGCATACGTTTTCTCCCCATCAGGACAATACTGCCGAGTGTGTCCATGTACACCACACCCATAACAAATCAACCTCTCCGTTGCCGCAAAAATCCTGTGCTCACGTTTTGACGACTTAAAAACGAGAGAGACATTCAATTGCGTCAAACCATCCTTCAAAACAACATAACAAAACCGTCTAAACGTTTCGATATGCTTAAGCTTCCCGTCTGTGGTGCGAATGGAGGCTTGGATAATTCTCGACACCACAGTACCGGACTGACCGAGCTTCTGAAGAATTTCCTCATTAGACAGCGTCGGTAGAACGTTTGAGAGTATTACCTTCGAGGCCGGAGTGTTCCATGGCGAAACCGGAACAAACTGGTCATTACCCAAGGTGAGTCCGTTCTGCACGACGATGCATGCGAAATGGACACGTGAAACGAAGACAACCACCTTGTGGTGCATTCGGGACGCTGCCCGTATGTTCTCACAACCGATCAATCCTCCGATTGCGAGGAGCGTCTCCTCCAGCGAGACATCTTCCGGTGGGACAAAACACATGCCGTGTTCATCTGTTAACCCCTCATCGGCGTCACGACCGGCATTACTTCGACTATTCTTGCTAGCCATTTGAAGCAACTAAACGAAAAAAAATAACCAATAAATGGTACAAAGGTTTATAAAGCCTAAATAAATGCAAAAAAATAAACAACAACAACAATAACTGGGAAATAAATAAATCCCGTTAACCACCTAAAGCGGATAACTTTAACCGCGCTGTCTCTCCCTCTCTCCCTCTCTCGCTCAGTCGACAAGACGATAGAAAGGGACACCGACACTCGGACAGCAGAAAGGACCAAAAGGAAAAAAGCAACACGAGACACAGCACGTACCGCCAGTGACTGAGCAACAGACCTGGCAATCGCACGTGCGTGCTAAGCGAGCGGCAGCTGTGCAAAGTGGGAGGAGAGAGAGAGAGAGAGAGAGAGAGAGAGAGAGAGAGAGAGAGAGTGAGAGAGAGTGAGAGAGAGTGAGAGAGAGTGAGAGAGAGTGAGAGAGAGAGTGAGAGAGAGTGAGAGAGAGTGAGAGAGAGTGAGAGAGAGTGAGAGAGAGTGAGAGAGAGTGAGAGAGAGTGAGAGAGAGTGAGTGAGAGAGAGTGAGAGAGAGAGAGTGAGAGAGAGTGAGAGAGAGTGAGAGAGAGTGAGAGAGAGTGAGAGAGAGTGAGAGAGAGAGAGAGAGAGAGAGAGAGAGAGAGTGAGAGAGAGAGAGTGAGAGAGAGGGAGAGAGAGTGAGAGAGAGTGAGAGAGAGAGAGAGAGAGAGAGAGAGAGAGAGAGAGAGAGAGAGAGAGAGAGAGAGTGAGAGTGAGAGTGAGAGTGAGAGTGAGAGAGAGAGAGAGAGAGGAGAGAGAGAGAGAGAGAGAGAGAGAGAGAGAGAGAGAGAGACTTTTGTGCCCTTTTATTATAAAAATACAAGCAATTCCACAAAGCGGTTGTAAGCAAAGCAACCAGTTTAAAGAAACATTTCGTAAGGATCATGAATTCACCAAAAGGAGCAAAGGATATTTAAAGGAAACCAGCAAGTATAAAAATTTTACAAACCAAAGGTGAAGACACAAACAAAACCACAAACAATTTCAAAGGAAATGCTCATGCAAGAGCTATGACCACATCAAGAGCAAAATTAAGCGTTTAATTAAATTAAGCGAAACTTGAGAGAGGGAGAGAGAGGGAGAAAGGGAGAGAGAGAGAGAGAGAGAGAGGGAGGGAGAGAGAGAGAGAGAGACAGAGAGATTTCATTCCTTTTTTGAAGGAAAAAACCTTTTCCACCAATGCAGACAGGTAAAACAAAAAAAATATTTACAGGTCATGAGAGCATTTCTACAAATACAGACAGTGAGAAAAAGAAAACCATGGTTACAAATCAAAACAGACAGCAAATAAAGTTGATATATACAGTCATAAAAAGGTACCATTTCGAAGCATTTCACATTACACCAAATAAGAGAGCAATGCTATATTACAAGTTTAATGTAAGGACTCCGTCAGTTAAACTGCACAAGGAACGCCGAACACACCATCGTTTCTGGAAGTCCCCACAGTTATCAAAAGACAATTCCAGGTTCAGCCGAGACGACACCAATGACCTAAGAAAGACTACAGCGTCATCCACTGGAACAACACTGTTCCGGATTTTCCTTTTCCTGGACACATATATAGCAAGTTTTGCCTCAGAAATTAAAAAGTTGGCTAAAAAACATTCGTGCCTACATCTGGGTTTAATACTAAAACCAAATATAAAAACACAGTGTGTAAAAACCAACCCCAACCCTTGAATGACATGCGATAAAACAGTAAAAAGTGGTGTCAATCTTGGGCATCCAACAAAGGCATGAAAAAGAGTTTCCTGGGCATCACAAAAAGGGCACTTTTCAAGGACATGTGGACACATTCGGTGTATCAAAACGTTTGAGGGTAAAATGTGATGTGCCAATCGCCACTGCAAGTCTCCGGAGCGTTTGGCAATGGGTACCTTGTACATAACAAGCCAGTTTATCGAAGTAGAATGAGTAGTCTGGAGCATTCTCCTCCAGTGCGCTTGTGGTTCTGCAGGTCTATCAGAAACAAGGGTTTTGACACACATGCCATAAACAGAGGATTTTTCCATCAACTTAAAGGAGGTGAAACCTTGAAAAAGAAGAAAAAGCTCTGGAAAGGGGTGTTGGGATGAGAGAGGGCCAGCTTCCACCTGTGGAGCCCATTTTAGCTTGGTTTGCTTGAAAAAGCGCAGAATCACAGAGAATATCCTCCCAATGACCCGAATGGACCTAACTCCAGTGGCAACAGCGACGTCAGCAGCTGGTTTCCACTTGTAAGGAGGAGGGGTTCTAAAATCTTTAACCTTGGTGCATCCAGCATCAATAAACTTTTGCATAAAAGTACGATCACTGCAGACCCCTTCAAAAATGGGGTTTAAAAAAATTGGCTCGTTTAAGAACATTTCAAGAGAATAATTACTGTTATCACGGCGAACGGTAACCGCCTGCCATGCCTCCAGCACACTCCTGTAGAACAGGGGGACTGATGCCATATCGACTTTCTTGCTGCCAATAAGGAACAGCTCCTGATCGTAGCCGAGTCTCCCTGCCTGCCGAAGCAGGCAGTGAGCCAATGCCTTCCACGGGACGTCTGTGTACAGCAGTCGACGAAGCGACAGGAGGCGAAAAGCCATAACTTTACTGGTAATGGCAATCAGACCCTGTCCTCCTTCAGCAACGGGTAGGTTTAACACACCAGGTTTGAGCCAGTGCTTCCCCCCCCAAAAGAAGTCAATAAAAATAGATTGCAGTTTTTTAAGAATAAAATCCGGGGGCTGCAGTGCCATAAAAACGTGCCAAAGCATCGATGCTGCAAGGTTATTTATAATGAGGGTTCGGCCCCGATAGGAGAGTTGGCAGAGTAAGCCCTTCCATTTTAGCAGCCGCCTCTCAGTTTTAATTATGAGAGATTCCCAGTTTCTCAAAATGAAGTTTTCGGTACCAAGAAAGACACCAAGGTAAAGAACGCCATCCCATGCCCATTCGAGTTGCTCCGGCAGAGTCGGAGGAGTGGCGCCATTTTGCGGACCAAGGTAGAGAGCTCTGCTCTTTTTCCAATTCACTTTTGCCGAACTTGCCAAACTGAATTCATGGACGCATTGGACCAAGGCCAAGACGTCCTCATCCGAGTGAACGATTGCACAAAGATCGTCTGCATAAGCAATCACCTTGAACGGGTTCGCAGTTGGTTGAGGAACGAAACCGGGAAGACGTGCGCGCAAACGAACGAGCAAAGGCTCAATCGCGAGGGAGTACAGGAGGCCGGAAAGAGGGCAACCTTGACGAATGCCTCTACTAGCCGGGAAAGGCTGACATAAAATGTTGTTAACTTTTGCTAAACTAAAAATGTTATTATACAGTAGCTGTACGTGAGAGATAAAAAATTCACCAAAACCAAACCCCCGTAAAACAGAGAAAAGATAAAAGTGATCGATGGCATCGAAGGCCTTTTCTTGATCGAGGAACACCAGACCAACATTTCTTTGTTCGAGAGAGCAGATATCAATCATGTCACGTACAATAAAGATACTGTCGTGAATTGACCTTTTAGGGACACAGTAAGATTGATCTGGGTGTATGATCTCCCCAATCACGACTCTGAGCCGGTTGGTGAGAGCCTTGGAAAAGATTTTATAATCCACGCATAGCAAGGATATCGGACGCCAATTTTCCACCCGATGCAGATCTCCCTTCTTGGGTATTAGGGCAAGCACCGCTCTACGGCAGCTGAGTGGCAGTTGGTTGAGTCGTAAACTGTCAGAAAATATTTCCAATAGTTCCGTCCCAAAGAGATCCCAGAAAGCTTTGTAGAACTCTACGGGGAGTCCATCCAAGCCAGAGGCTTTTCCATTCGGCAAGGCTTGTAGTGCAACAAACAGTTCCTCCATAGTTATCTTTCTGTCCAGCTCTTGACGTGCAGTAGCTGACAAGGTGGGCAAGGACGCGGTTAAAGAATGCACCATTTCGTCATCAATGTCTTTCCTACAATACAGATCAGAGAAGTAATCTTTAACCAGGGTTCTAATGCCCTTGTGATCCTTTATCATATTGCCCTGCACAGTCCGTAACAAGGTGAGCTGCTCGCTACCCTTTGAAGTGTGTTCAAGTCGAAAGAAGAAACTAGAAGGCACGTCCAGATGACGCAAATTCTCCACACGGAGACGAACCATGGCACCTCTAGCTTGTTTTACACATAGCCTGTTGAGAATAGCTTTCTTTTTGGCCAATGAAAGATTCGTTTCCATTGTGTTGGAAGGTGACAGATGGCTTTGCAAAGCTAAAATTTCTTTTTCAATAACACTTTTAAAGAGAGACTCATCTTTTGTACAAAAGAATCTATACTGCTGACAAAAGGTTTTAATTTGCACCTTGGCATTATCCCACCATTGATTGAGGGAAGAAAAAGAAGGTTTCCGCAAAAGCAGTGTACCCCAGAAAACCCGGAAGGCTTTAAGGAAAGCTTGATCCTCTAAAAGGTCCACATTAAAAATCCAATGTGCAGCTCCATAGTTCCGTATCGGAGAGAGAAGAGAAAAGGTGACCATGTGATGATCGGAGAAACCGATTGGTAAAATTTGCACATTGCCCATCATGTTAAGAAAGTTACTATTTATGTAAACACGATCTAGCCGAGCGAAGGAAAGCCGACCGTCAAGACAGCGACACCATGTATACTGGCGTATGAGGGGGTTGTGAAGTCTCCACGCATCAACGAAAGAGAATTTAGATAAAACCCTTGCCAGTGGGATGGTACTAGCTAGATGAGGTTCTTTAGCGTTCCGGTCCATGGCAGAGTCTAGAGTACAATTAAAATCCCCACTCAAGCAAACAAGATTATTAAAATCTGCATGAGTGAGTGATGTTTCTAACTGTGTGAAGAAGGTGACCCTGTCAGTGCTGTCACTGGGTGAGTAGACATTAAAAAGTGTGTGCCTGTAACCATTGAAGGTGAAAGACACAGAAATTAGATACCCCTTAATTATGTCTTCAAAAACAATGTCAGTTTGGAGGAAAAAAGAAGATGAGAAGAATATAGCTACCCCGGCTCTAGGGCAAGCCAAGCTACTGAAAAACCATTGGCCGTTCATCAACCTTCGCCATTGGCTTTCGCACGAAGGACTGCATCTCGTCTCCTGTAAAAGCATGACATCAATATGCTTTTCCTCAGTGAGTAATTTCACCTGGGTCTTGCGCAATGGGGACCGCCCCCCATTGATATTCAAGGTAGCTACAGAAAAGGTCATGTGAAGAAGAAGGGGAAGGGGTTATATAGCGGAAGGTTGGTCTACTTGTAGCTCTTCCTTCGCTTTGACGATGTACTTCTTGAGGCGGAATACTTCTCGTTCCCCAACTCCGAACTGGCTGGACTTCAGGACGAGATATTTCGCGGATGTTATGAAGATTTTTAGGTCTGGAAAGAAATCTTTCACCTTTACTCGCCTCTTCCGAAAAGTGTCTTTCAGGAATTTTAGAATTTCTGCAGGTGTGATGCCCGGGTCACCCTCCGGCCCATGAGACAACAGCACTTCGTTCCAAGCCTCGATGCTGATGCCAGACGTGAGGGATGAGGCTCCATTGGAGTCATAGTCCAATTGATCAGCGTGAGTCTCACCCTCTAACGATAAAGCAGGTGCCGGTGCAGCAGATGCTGTGCGTGCCATCCCCTGAATGTCTGCAGGTTTTGGACACGTCTGCAAATCAGACAATGATGCAACAGGTGTTGCGAGATTCACCTCTTCATGACCCGCTATGGTCATGCCACGCTCCGGAATTATATGAGGCGTTTCAATGACAGAACTTGTATATGTCTTGAGGGCACAGCCTGGGACATCCTGAGGCACAACCTCCTCAGGTGCGTCATGCCCAGCTGATACAGAAACTGCGCATTCCATGTCTGCGCAGCCCAGGACATTCTGAGGCACGACCTCCTCAGGTTCCTCACGCCCCGCACGGACAGAAACTGTACATTCCGCACAGCCCTGGACATTCTGAGGCACGACCTCCTCAGGTGCCTCACGCCCCGCACAGACAGAGACTGTACATTCTATGTCAGCACAGCCCGGGGCATTCTGAGGCACGACCTCTTCAGGTGCCTCATGCCCCGCACAGACAGAAACTGTGCATTCCATGTCCGCACAGCCCAGGCCATTCTGAGGCACGACCTCCTCAGGTTCCTCACGCCCCGCAGAGGCGGAGGCTAAAATGGGCTCTGTAGGTCCATTATTGTCATCACAAGCAGCTCTTTCACTCTGATTCATTAATTCTTTATCATCATCAGGAGTTAAAGATGCAAATCTATTGTGTAAGGCTATGCCGGTAACACAAGGAGCCACCTCAGTGAGGGGTCCATTGTCGCTTCCAGTCAACACAATCTTTTTTGAATCCCTCGTTGCTGCTTCGTCATTAACGTTCGGCCGTTTGTGCTTCTTCCGAGCAGTAACAACAGTGAAACCTTCATCATTCACGGAGGAATCCCTCACTGCTGCTGTCGATGTCGACGGCTGATTGTCCACAGCATTACCAGGTGCCGCCTGTTTAGGCGTGCCCACGGGGACAGTTACCTTCGTGCAGGTATCTCTCGCTGCTGCCGCCGATGTGGACGGCTGATCGTCCACAGCATTACCAGGTGCCGCCTGTTTAGGCGTGCCCACGGGGACAGTTACCTTCGTGCAGGCACCTTTAACATGTCCGTGTTGCCTGCAAATGAAACAGGTCGTCGTTTCGGTCGACACATATATTTGATAGTTATGACCATTGAGCGACAGCGTCATGGTCGCATTAAGCGTCTGAGCATTGTCTTTGAGGATAATATAACAATGACGCCGGAAGGTCATGATGTGTCGGAGCGAGGCGTCTGCTCGAAGTCGCAGGGGGATCATCGATATCCGGGACACGACGGTGCCGAAACGATTAAGCGAAGAGACAATGTGCTCGCTCTTTATAAACGGCGGTAAGTTCGACAAAATGATTCGGACCGCCGGTGTGTCCATCGGACTAACACTTAAATAAATGCCCTGGGATAAGGACAAACCGTGTTCCACCACCTCATTAACGAGGTGTTCCTTTGATACAAAAACCACAATTCTGTGGTTCATCCTGGAGGCAGCGAGGACATTATCCAGGCCGACAATGTTACCAATACTGGTTACCACGTCCTCGACGCTCACTCCGTCAGGCGGGCAAGCAATAAGCCCGTGTTTGCGAGTCAATGACTCATACCTGCTATTGTGCAAACGAACGTTCGCCATAGCTAAAAATAAATGAAACTAAAGAAACGGTTTCGAAATAAAATAAAAGAGAACCTGTCGCGAGCAAAACCTGCAGGCGAAGGTAAAATGAAAAGAAATAGAATAAGGGAGCCGATAAACGACGATGATGAAGAACACGGCAAACAGAGCACAGGCCCGAAGAACACAAGGTTCTTTAGGACTCGCACCAAACTCACCGTGCGCGCTCTCTTTCTCTCTCTTGTCTCAACAAAGAAGGAAAAACACGGGGAAAACTTCACAAGCACGTACAAGGACACAGAGGGAGTGAAATGGGGGATGGGAAAGGCAAACAACACAACACAGTACTCACAGCTCCTCACACACAGCAGCCATGATTGTCACACCCACGCACGACTCACCAACGACCAGCAGGGGGCGCGCGAGAGAGAGAGAGAGACTGACTGTTTCTTCCTTTTATTACAAGAGTACAAAAAATCAGTTATGTTCAGTCACAAAGAAACAAAACACAATAAAATGGTCTCAAGGAAAGGTTATTTTCAAGTCATCATCATCAAGTGTGCATATGACATCATTAAAAACCCACTTTTCTTTAAAACATGTTAAATTCTTGTTCATTTTAAAAAACCGGTACTCTAGCTTTAGTCTTGCATTTACAAGAGCCTTAAGGGTGAGCAGTACATCACATGACGAGTCAGAAGCGTTTCCCATTTTTTTCTTCCTGGATTTATAAATTGCAAACTTGGCCTGGCCAATTAAAAAATTCATTAAAACCACATTCCTAAGGGAAGACGGTCCTAAAACACCATAAATAAAAACATTGTGATTGAAGAGGGAACCAAGCTTCACAAAGCGTTCCTGAAGGAATGTAAAAAGAGGTTGCAATCGTTCACACTCCAGGTATATATGCGGTAGGGTTTCAATGGATGCACAGAAAGGGCATAGATTAGAGTTAGCAGTAGAAAACCGGTTCAGTAAAACATTATAAGGTAAAATCCAGTGTACAAGTTTCCATTGAATATCTCCAACATACTTTGGAGTAGGCAAGAGATAAAAACTTCGCCAATTGGGGCAATTGGGTGGTATTGGGGGTAAAACATCCCGCCATCGAAGCCTCGGGTGCTCAGAAAATGTTTTTGCGTATAAAATTTTAACGTACGCGTTGTACAGAGTTTTCTTTGGAAAGGCGGGAAGGGATAATGCAGTATCATCAGGGCTGTTCAGGCCAGGGGACAGATTAAGTGGCGGGCTGAAGACTAGGAGTTTGGGGAAGTCACCCGCTGTTTCCTCGGGGGAAGGGCCAAGTTCCTCGCAGGTATTACGATACGTTGTGGATATCCCTTGAAGGAACCGAGAGATGATCCTGACAGATTTTATTCCGGTTTTTTGTGCCACAGCGGCAGCACTCAGCCGGCAGCTCCCAGACTCTGTCATGAGGTCTTTCACTCGCAGCAGCTTGGCATCAACAAAACGTTGAACGAGTCCCCTATTATTCAAGCTGTTTTCCAGGAAGGGGTTGTAGCATAGGGGCTCGTTCAACAACATTTCCATGTTGTATGTTGCCATTTCACGGGAAAAGGACAGGGCTTGCCAGGCGTTCATCACCCCTTGGTAAAAGGTGGGCAGCAAGGATGAATCGATTTGATGAGGGTTCATCAAGAAAAATTCTTGGTCGTAACCCAGCTTGCATGTGAGCTGTAATATGCAGTTAGCCAGAGGCCTCCAGAGTAGGGCTTCATCTCCATATACAAGTTGGCGCACGATATGAAGCCGGAAGACCATAATCCGGCTGCGGATATCAATAAGACCTTGGCCACCTTCAGCGAGTGGCAAGTATGCCACGGGGGGTTGGAGCCAGTGTTTCCCGCTCCAGAAAAAGTCGACAATGCTCTTTTGCAGTGTAATAAGAAGGCTCCCAGGCGGTTGTAGGCATATCATCTTATGCCATAGCATAGAGGCGACAAGATTGTTAATGACGAGAGTTCTTCCGCGGTACGAAAGTTGGAAAAGAAGTCCTTTCCAGCGGGCCAGTTTTGCCATTACCTTGTCTGGTAATCCCACCCAGTTCTGCTGCTCAAAGGTGTTGTCTCCGAGGAAAATACCGAGGTATTTAATGCCACTTTTCTGCCAGTTCACTCCTCCTGGTAGGACAATTGGCAGGCAATCTCCAGGTCCTATCCAAAGGGCTTCACTCTTCTTCCAGTTTACCTGGCCTGAACAAGCCTGACAATATGTTTTTAGTGCCTGAGCCACCGCAGTGACGTCAGTACTATTTTTTATATAAATACAGACATCATCTGCATAGGCAGAGACTTTTAGCGGTGTGGTAAGAATTGATCCAGTGAAGCCAGAAATGTGCGTACGTAATTGGAGCAGAAGAGGTTCGATGGCAAGAGAGTATAAAAGTCCAGATAGCGGGCAACCTTGCCGTACTCCCCGTTGTACAGCAATGGGGCTACACAATACTTGATTAATTTTAAGAACACTGGATATATTACAATACAAAAGTTTAACGTACGAGATAAAAATAGGTCCAAACCCAAAATTCTCTAAAACTCTAAAAAGGTACATGTGGTCAATACAGTCAAAGGCTTTTCCTTGGTCAATAAAAAACAGACCAACATTCATATTAAAATTGTTACAAAACCGAATGGTATCACGGATAAGAAAGATATTATTAAAAATAGTACGTCCAGGAATACAAAAGGATTGATGTTCTCCTATTAGTACATTCATAAAAGGTTTCATTCGATTAGACAAGGCTTTGGCTAAAATTTTATAATCCGTACATAAAACAGAAATAGGACGCCAGTTCTCTATAAGTTGAGTGTCCGCTTTCTTAGGAATTAAGGTGGTGACTGCTCTCCGGCAACTCCACGGCAGTTGTCCATCCTCTAAACATTCATTCAATACCCGCAGTAGGTGAGGTCCAATGGTGTCCCCAAAAAACTGGAAAAATTCACTTGTCAGCCCATCCAGTCCAGGGGCTTTATCAGGTTCCAAGGCCTTCAAGGCAGCGGTGAGCTCAGGTAACCTAAGAGGATCCTCCAACTGCTGCTTCTGATCCTCCGCCAATGTTGGAAGGTTAGAAACAAGTTCCGATATTGCATCCTGGTTAATGTCATGCCGCATAAACCGTTGTTTAAAATGTTTCCGGGCACATTCCCTGATTCTGCCATCTTCATAAAGGAGTTCCCCATCATGGAGCAAGCGTGTAATCATTGACGAAGAGGCCCCCCTTTTAAGGCTGAAGAAGAATTTGGTTGGAGCATCAAGGTCGTGTATGTACCTCATCTTCAGGCGCAATAAAGCATTTTGTGCTCGCCTTTCGGATATGGAATTCAGTAAGGCCGTTTTTCCATGGATTTGTTGCCTCATTCCCTGGTAGCTCACACTTGCGGTTCCCTGAAGCTGTTCCTGTAATTCCAGGATTTCATCTTCAAGTAAGGTTGTGGTTTTTCTTTCCTCTTGAACACCATACGCACGATATTGTTGGCAGAACAGTCTGATGTGCGTTTTGGCATTATCCCACCATTGTCTGAGGTTTGAGAAATTCCCTTGGGAGGCAACCAGAATATTCCAAATTTCCGGAAAAATGTCCTTAAAGGTACTATCATCAAGTAAGTTGTTATTAAATTTCCAAAAAGCACTCTTGTGTTTCGGGCAGGGGGCAGAAATTTTGAGAAATGTTGCGCTGTGGTCCGAGAATCCTGATGGGCAAATTTTGGATGACAGAACGAGGCGTTCAAGTGGAGGATTAATATAAAACTTGTCCAAGCGAGCAAGTACAATATTACCCTGAATACATCGACACCATGTGTATTGCCTGATTGATGGGTGCTGTACCCGCCATATATCTGTCAAATTCATTTGTTTTAAAAATTTGGTGAGAGGGATTGTGGAGGCAGGATGGGGCTCTGCACTGTTCCTGTCGAGTTGGGGTTGGAGGGTGCAGTTAAAATCTCCACCAATACAAACATGATTGTCTTGGTTTTTTAGGGCGTTTTGACTGTCGAGGGACGTTAGGTGTGTCCCAAGGTCATTAAAAAAAACTCGCCGAGCTACAGGCGTACTTGGGGCATAGATATTAAAAATAGTATAGAATTTTCCATAGTAGTGGAATTCTAGGGATGCTAGGGATCCCTTGTGTATTTCGTCGAATTTAAGCGATGAAGGCGAAAAGGAGGGGCTAAGAATTATTGCGACACCGCCTTTGCGGGAGTCACCGTTACTAAAGAAGGACAGGCCGGGGAAGAGCCTACACCACTCTGCGACACAGCAGTCGTTGGCATGGGTCTCTTGTAAGAGGGCAATGTCAACTTTCTTCTGCAATAAAAAATCCCTTACTTGAACTTTACGGACAGAGCTACATCCTCCGTTAATATTCAGGCTACAAATGGAAAAACTCATTACAGCTATAAGGAGGAGTGACCACCACTCAATTTTTTGATAGCAGTTCATTCTTAGCTTTTTGCAACCACTTCTTTAAACGGTGACGTTGGGAGGAATTGAAATAAAAAACGTGGGGCCGTTTTACCATCAGTTTAGCGGAATGTATAAAATCAGGTAGCTCCGGAAAAAAGGTTTCTATTACAACATTCCTTTTTCGGAATGTGTCCTTAAGAAACCTTTTTATCTCGGAGGGAGGGATTGGAGGGATTTCTTCTTCCTTAAGGCTACCACATTCACTAACAGAGTCATCTATATCAGATGGCTCAGATGGTATGTCACACTGGTTTTCATCATTTATCTCCTCACCGTCATCACATCCCTCCACGTTATCGGATGGGGCATAGTCCATAGAGGGGGGGGGGGACGGGGAGGGAGAGAAATGAGCCATCTTCAGGGGAGGGGGGGGGAGGGGGGGGGTACTAATTTTTGTGGTTCAACCATATCAATTTCTAGGTCAGTAGACAAGGGCGAGGATTCATCCACATCTATGTCCTCCAATACCGAGAAACGATTTTCTGTGACGAGGGACAAATCTAGGCCAGAGAGGAGGGCCTGTCGGTTTTCAGTTGTAGGTTTTTTAAAGAGGTGACCGTTTTCATCTGTTGTTTGCAGATGTCTTTTTCCTTTTGGGCAGACTAATTGAAACTCGTCCTGGTTAGTGGGAAGAGATTGCAAGGGTTTGGGGGGAGGGGGGGGGAGGGAGGACGTGATCATCGGGAGGGGGATCCCATCGGCTACCACGGCGGGAGAGGTAGGATCAGTTATAGCAGGCAACAAGCTGTGATAGGACGATGTCGCCTGGGGGGTGAGATCTATAGTTAACAGGAGATGGCTGCAATTAGATCCTTCAGTAGAGGGAGGGGCCCCTGTTTCAAGGGGAGGGGAGGGGGGTACGGCGGGGGGGTTTGGATTGGTGGTAAGAGGGCTTGGGTCGGTGGTGGACAGATTGGGATCAGTGGTGGTAAGGCTTGGGTCGATGGTGGGAAGGTTCGGGTCGGTGGTGGGAGGGCTTGGTTCGGCGGCGGGAGGGCTTGGTTCGGTGGTGGGAAGGTTTGGTTCGGTGGTGGGAAGGCTTGGGTCGGTGGTGGGAGGGCTTGGGTCAGTGGTGGGAGGGTTTGGACCGGTGGTGGGAAGGTGGGGGGGTTGCTTATTCCCGGTTCGGAGGGGAGGTTGCACTTGTGGAGAATTCTCTTTTCGGGGGCAGTCATGCTTAACATGCCCAAATTGTCTGCAGCCAAAACATTTTAGAACGTTGGTGGACACGTACACTGTATATTCGTTCTGTTGATGTTTTAATTTTATTATAAGGTTTAAATCCTTCTGGGAATTTTTTAAAATCATAAACACTTGCCGCCGGAATGAAACCACGTGCCTTAAATCGTTGTTTCGTGACCCAAAGGGAATCATGGAGATACGAGACACGATGGTACCGTATCGGGACAACTCTTTAATTAGTACATCGTCGGATACAAATGGGGGGCAATTTGATATCACGACTTTTATCGCCGGGCTATCTAGTGGGGAAATCATTACAAATAAATCTGGATCGATTGTCAAACCCTGTTCGACAATTTGTGGGACACAATCCACGTCGGACAAAAAAATAACGATCCGCTTGTTCATCCGCGAAGCGGCAACAACCTTGTCGATCCCGACAACACGACCGGTTGCGAGGACAACGTCCTCGACACTAACCTCACGTTCCGGAGGTACACAAAAGAACCCGTGCTTACGGGTCAGGCTCTGAAAGGCCGTAAATCGAGATAGTGCAGCTGCCATGCTGGAACAGCTGCACTTACAACCCCTCCCCAACTCGGGGAGGGTGAATATATAATACAATCTTCCCTACCCGAACTCCGGGAATGGGAAGCAATCAGACCTCTCCGATTTCCCTAACTTCGGAAAAGGGAGGCAACAAAACAAACTGAAGGAAGGATAAACGAAAGGAAAAAAAGGAAATAGAGGTTTAAGATGAAGGAGCAAACACCGATCGGGCGACACCCAAAAACGGCGAACCCTTACCAGCGATCACCCTGTGCTCTCCGGCTCTCTCTCCCGTCTCAACGTATATGGGAATCACCAGGAAGACTCCACGAACAGGTACAAGGACACAGAGGGGGGAAAACGGGGGGGGGGGGGAATGGAGCAACAACACAGAGCACTCACAGGCCTCCACAAGCAGACGCCATGACAGTACAACCAGCATGCAAACGACCAGCAGGGGGCGTGAGAGAGAGAGAGAGAGAGAGAGAGAGAGAGAGAGAGAGAGAGAGAGAGAGAGAGAGAGAGAGAGAGAGAGAGAGAGAGAGAGAGAGAGAGAGAAAGAGAGAATTTGAATTTGCAACACCATTTATTTCACAAAAAAAACACACCAGGTCAAGTTACATTTTTACAGGAGAGAAAAAAATAGAAAAAAACAACAGTTCTTAATGTTAAAAAGAAAAGTACAAATTCGATTCTTTCACAACACATAAGGCTTCATTAATACACCATTTGCATTCAAAGAGTTTGACATTTTCATTCGCCACATAATAATCAAACTCTAACCTTATTCTTGCAGACACCAGCCCTTTAAACATAGGAACAACATCAAACCCATGCCCATTATCAATTTTAATTTTCCTCGATTTATATATTGAATATTTTGCTACAGCAGCTAAGAAGTTTAGGAGGACACCAGAGTCCTTGGAGGAGGGTCTGAAAGATACACCAAAAATAAAAGAATGTGAAGTAAAAGGAAAAGACAACTGATCAAAAAGGTGTGTGAGAATCAAGAAAAGAGGTATTAGTCTTTCGCATTTCACATAGGCATGAAAGAGATCCTCCTTCTGTACACAGAAGGGGCATGCTACTGGCACTGAGCTGTCAAGGTGATGAACAAAGGTGTTCGTAGGGAGAGCCCAATGCGCTAGTCTCCACTGGATATCTGCGAGGAACCCGTAAATAGGTAGTTTGTACATATTAGGCCACAGTGGCGTGGCAGGAGACCCTGGCCCTAACCTTTCGGACCACAAGGCCACTCGCGCCACTCCGGAGAAGGATGATGCTTGGTTTTCTCGAAGGAGCTTGTGAATACCCGCCTTTGTTACCAAGTGAAAATGAGATACAAGTTCACCATTCGACTGGAGAGCTGGGAGCACCTTAATTTCAGGGAAAGACAGCCGAACATCCTCGACATTGTTTATACCTTCCCAGCCAATATTTAACTCCTTAAACTTCCTCTTGACGATGCGTATAATTTGGCTGACAATACGCACGGATCTTAAACCAAGAATGGCCGCCACCCTGCCAGCAGACATCCATTTTGTCCCAGATGTATCCCTCAGGTCACAAACTTTGCCAATTCCTCCTTGAGTAAATTTCCTAATCAAAGTCGGACTATGAGGAATGCATGGAAAAAACCCGTTGTAGAAAATAGGCTCTTGGATAAACATCCGGCAATTATAAGCCTCAAGGCAACGATGAACCCCAAAACCTTTCCAAACTCTCAGCAAACCCTGATAAAAAGTTGGGATTGAAACTAAGCTGACACGGTCAAGGTTCACCAGGAACAAGTGCCTATCATAACACAGGCCTCCCGCTTGTTGCAACAAGAAAAACGCAAATGAGCGCCAGGGCAGCTCTTCAGCATACAACAGACGTTGCACAGACTGTAGGCGAAAAGCCATAAGCCGGGTGGACACCTCCACAATTCCATGTCCACCCTCCTTCCGAGGATGGTACAGTATTTGCGGCCGAAGCCAGTGGTATCCATTCCAAAAGAAATTAACCAAGACCCGCTGGATGGCTGGTATCAACTCCTTGGGTGGCTGCAAGGCAATTAGTTTATGCCATAATCTTGCTGCTATCAAGTTATTTATAACAAGAGAGCGGCCTTTATAAGAAAGAGAACGCAGCAGTCCTTCCCATCGTTTCAACCGGTGTGTAATTTGTTCAATCATTCCTTCCCAGTTCTTCGTTTCTACTTCCTGGTTGCCAAGATAGACACCAAGATATTTGACTCCATCTGTTTTCCACTCTAGATTATGTGGGAGTGACGGTGGCAGTGTTAAAGAAAGGTTATCTGAACCGCACCATAAGGCTACACTCTTGCCCCAATTTACTTCGGCGGAAGAGGCCGCAGAGTAGTCTTTAAAGCAACGCTGCACCGCAGCAACACTACTTGGGCCCTTAATCAGAACACATACATCATCAGCATAAGCTGTGACCACAAATCTTGAACCAAAAACGGCTCCCACATCCTGAGTTATTCGCTGCCTGATGGATGCTAAGAGTGGTTCAAGGGCAATTATATACAGAAGTCCAGAAAGGGGACACCCTTGACGGATACCCCGACGGAAAGGAAAAGGGGGACATAAACTGTTGTTTACTTTCATCATGCAGAAGGTGTTAGTGTATAACAGCTTGACATAGGAAATGAAAGTTTCGCCAAAACCCATCCGCTCCAGAACAGAAAACAAATATGTATGATCAACACGATCAAAAGCCTTTGTTTGGTCAAGAAACAACAACCCAAAACTGGCACGCAAGTACTTATTACAAGAAATAATATCCCTTATCAGAAAAATATTGTCATAAATTGACCTTCCTGGTACACAGTAGGTCTGGTCAGGGTGCACAATAGAGCTGATCACAGTTCCCAAACGGTTTGCTAAGGCCTTCGACAAAAGCTTGTAATCCGCACACAGCAATGAGACAGGCCGCCAGTTCTCGACTAGTTGAGTGTCCCCAGCCTTTGGCAACAGGCAAATGACTGCTCTTCTGCAGGACAGGGGAAGCTCTCCAACATGAAGGCATTCATCAAATACCTCAAGCAGGTCAGGTCCCACAAGTTTCCAAAAAGTCTTATAGAACTCTCCGGGCAAACCATCAATCCCAGAGGCTTTACCATCCTTCAAGCTCCGCATAGCAGTTTCAAGTTCAGCAGCCGAAACTGACATGTTCAATGTGCGTTGCTGGTCTTCCTCAAGTCTTGGAAGCCCGGTAGTCAGCTCCTGCAAGGTCTCATTACTTATGCTCTGGGGGGAGTACAAGTTTGTATAAAAACCCTTCAAAACAGACTTAATCTCCTGTTGGGAGGTCACTATTGACCCATTAGCAGCACGTAGCCCATGAATCTGTTGTGATTTTTTAACAGAGTTCTCCAAACCAAACAAGGCCTTATTTGGCATATCCAACGTTAAATAACTCATTCTCATGCGTACCAGGGTGCCCATTGCTCGCTGCCGTACCAGTTCAGTCAACATTGCCTTTTTAGTCCATAGCAGCCGGTCACCTGTAGTGTCTTTCCCAGCCGTATTAATGTTTTCCTCCAGGGCTGCAATTTCAGCCTTTAATGAATCAATCGAGAGATTTTTCAATTTAGTGGCATAAAGACTATATTGTTGACAGAACGATTTGACCTGACCCTTTGCGAGGTCCCACCACAGTCGAAGGTTAGCATGTTCAAATTTGGAGGACCGAATTCTTTCCCACACGGCTCGAAAAGCCTCTTTGAATCTCATATCATTCAGCAGGTGGGTATTAAGTGACCAATACGCACTACCCCCTGAGGTCAGAGGCAAATTAAAACCCATTGAAACCAGGTAATGGTCTGTGAAACCAGTTGGGAGTATCTGGGTTGTGGCCATCACATTTAGCATTGGCTTATTCACGTAGAATCTGTCTAGCCTTGCCATTGATATCCTCCCATCATGGCATCTGCACCACGTATAGCACCGTGAAGTTGGGTGTTGCAACCTCCAAACATCTTTCAAATGCTGATTTTTGATGATGTTCTCCAAAATCCTCATAGAAGCTGGATGGGGTTCATGACCGGTCCTGTCTACGGAAGGATTGATAGTGCAATTGAAATCACCAGCAACACAGATGAAAGCGGTTGTATCCAGTCCTTTTACAAAGTCATGCAGAGTGGAAAAGAACACTCTTCTTTCCATGGGCTCACTCGGTGCATATACGTTCACAATGATGATCCTTTGCGTGTTGCAATAGAAATCCACCGCTATCAGATGTCCCTTATAAATTTCCTTAAAGACAATCTTCCGAGCAGGGATTCTATCACTCAAGGCGATGGCAACACCAGCTTTGGGTGTGGTAAACCCACTCAGCCACCACTGCCCTCGATAAAGTTTTCCCCATTCAGCAACCAGGGTGTTCGTAGCATGAGTCTCCTGTATCAGGATGATGTCGGCTTTCACCCTCTCCATCGCCTGAATTGTCTGAATTTTTCGTAAGGGGGTACAACCCCCATTGATATTCAGGGATGCGATACATATCTTTCGCAAAGCCATTTACAAAGTTAACTCACCCTCCGCCTGCAATTCCTTATTCGCCTTTGTGACCGCTTTCCGAAGACGCTGAAATTGGGCCTCCGAGATTTCCATTGGGTCATTTCTTTGCAGGAGGGGTCTTGCAGCCCTGATGAAAGTTTTCACATCGGGAAAATGGTCTTTGATCACAACGTAGCGTTGCCTAAACGTCTCGTTTAGGAAACTGATGACGTTTTCCTTTGTTGCTTCCATCTGTTCTTCTCCCTGATGATCATTCACAGACACAAGGCTTTGAGCTTCCTCATCCAGCTCCCTAACCACATCAACGTTGAAACTCCTTTGTTGTGTGTCAGGAGCAGGCACACCTTCTGTGTCATCACCACTGCAGTCTTCTTGTTGCATCACAAGGGGCACATCTGTGCCACCACTGCTGCCTATCATAGGTCTGCTTGGACCATCATCCTTGGTCGTTTCAAACGGATGTGAGCAACAACCGTTGTCACTCAGGCCCTGGGACTGCTCGTTGTCACAAGGGACAATGGTGCCATCATCACAACCAATACTGCTGCATTGATTTTCTTCAACAAGAGCAAGGGGTGAAGTCCTACTCTCCTCTGTTTCGTCACCACCCTGCCCAGCTTGCCGAGAATCATCAGGATAGTCTGAGATACTGTTTGTTTGTACGAGTATCACTTTTCTACCTTTGTCTTCCACCTCGGCGCTCAAAAAGGTACGTTTTAGGTTCCTCTTAGCCTCGGTGCCTTTCATCAATACCTCCTCAAAGACCATATTCTCTTGAGGTTGCAGCCTCTTGTCCACATCGACTGGGTGCACCCCTGCTGCACTAACCTCAGCAACACCGCCACCACTTTCCACACCCTGGTCTTCTGGTGTGGACGTCTGTACTCCACCAGGCTCATGAACGGGGGGCACTGCATCAGTTACAGGGGGGGCCGACCCAGCTGCTGTAGCGTACGTCTTTTTGGCGTCTGGGCAATACTGCTTAGTGTGTCCGTGTGCTCCACATCCGTAGCAGATCAAGGTCTCGGTAGCCATGAAGATTCTATATTCATGTTCGCCGACTTTAAAGGTGTGGGAGGTGTTCAACTGCTTCGCTGCGTCTTTTAGAACAACAAAACAAAAACGTCGAAACGATTGTACGTGCTTCAACCTGCCGTTTCTCGTACGTAGAGGAACCCTAATGATTCGAGAGACGACAGTGCCAAACTCACCTAGCTTGTGTAGGATTTCCTCGTTACCTAGAAAAGGCGGAACATTGCTCAGAATGACTTTAACTGCCGGCGTGTCCATCGACGACACAGGAACAAACAGATCGTTTCCCAAGGTCAAACCATTCTGCACAACAATATCGGCCAGACTTATTTGCGAAACAAAAACCACAATTTTGTGATTCATACGAGACGCGGCACGAATGTTACTCACGTCGATCAAATCCCCAATCGCGAGCAAAATGTCATCCATTTCAACTCCCTCCGGCGGGACAAGGCACAGCCCGTGCTTACGCGATAAACCCTCATCGGTAACACGATCGGCAGGCCTTTGGCTACTCCTATTAGCCATATCGTCAAAGGAGAAACGAAGTGAAAGCAAATAGATTTGTATAATCCCAAAAAAAAAGAATAGAAAAAAATATATATATTAAGTAACTAAAAAACGAAAGCACGGTTTAAACCACGTTAGGAAAAAACGTGGTTCAAACAAACCCTTACCGTGCTGGCTCTCCCTCTCTGTCTCGAAGGAGGAAAAAAAAACGAGGGACAGGTGGTAACGAAGCAGGAAGGGAGGAAAAAGGTCAACATACACGACAAGAGTACAAAAGGAAAAAAAACAAAGGAAAGGGAAAGGTAAAAAAGGTTGGTGGGGAGAGGATGAAAAACAACACGAGCCAGGAGCTACAACACACAAGCACGAGCACGCGCCATCTTGCCACGCCCAACACACGAACGGCCAGCAGGGGGCGCGAGAGAAAGAGAGAGAGAGAGAGAGAGAGAGAGAGAGAGAGAGACTTTTGTATCTTTTTATTATAAAAATAGAAAAAGAAAACCCCCAAATAGGGGTCACATTCTCATTTCAAGCAGAGAAACAAACAAAAAATATTAATACAGGTAAATATCACGCTCCTTCCTCCATTTGTGGTGTATAAAGGTCAAAGGTCGTTCCCGTAGTTATTCCATATACAATCACGTCGCAAATCATAGATTTCCTTTGTTCAGTAGTTATCTCCTTATTATGTGTATTTTATTAAGGCTTTGTCTTCCATTAATTAACACTCCATTGCACCGAATTCAAATAAGGTAGATTC